>NW_019416507.1:234654-252664 GCF_000390285.2 Anoplophora glabripennis | reverse complement strand
ATACCTCAAATGTATCACGGAACCAGTAAAATTTCTAGGTATTACACTCGACGAACATATGGATTGGAAGCCACATTGTAAAAATTTAGTCAGTTTATTAAACTCCACAAATTTTCTTTTTAAAAACATTAAAGACGTCCTAACTAAACATCAGTTAATGAACGTATATTATGCTCAAATAGAATCTCGAATACGATATGGAATTTGTTTATGGGGTGACTCCACCTTATCGTAGGCTGTTTTTGTTTCACAAAAACGTGTGATTAGAACAATTGCCGGTGTTCCAAGTACACGATCTTGCAGAACCCTTTTTGTTGATTTTGATCTCATGACTGTTGCCTCATTATATATTTTAGAAATGTGTATTTATGTTTATAAAAATAGAACAAAGTTTAAAACAAATAATGATATTCATCACTTAAATACGAGACAAAAGGATCAATTCCATCTGCCCTACCCAAAATATGCTGCTATATCGAAATCACCTGATCATATTGGCTTAAGGATTTTTAATAATTTGCCCGGTAACATTAAGCCCAGTAATAACTTGAATATCTTTAAATATACACTAAAAATATACTTAATAAAGAAATGTTTTTATTCTCTCCGAATTTTATCAATTGTAGTACAATTTACTTTTTTATGTTAGCATTTTATATGTGTGTGTACATCTATATTTGTATTTTTGTGTGGGCCATTGTTGTCCATCATATTGACCATTGCTATACATTCATGTTTTGTCATATAAGCAAAATAAACTACATAAATAAATAAAAATACAGCGTGTCCCGCTGTAATGTCCGGAAAAAAATAAAATTAAAGAAATTGATTATTGCATAAATTTTGCAAATTTCAAATAAAATGGTACATACAAATTAGCTGCCCGCATTGTTAAAAAAATACTAAAAATACTTTTCTAAATACTGAACACCCTGTATAAAAAATGACAAATATNGGGACTAATGTCATTTGATATTTTAACAAAATAATTTTGACGTTTTCAAATCAATTTCTAATAATAGTCCTAAAAAAGATGAATTTAGATAGCGAAGATGAGTTATTATGTACACCTCCAGAAATAAGAGAAGTAGCTAATAATGCAATACAGAATTTATTACCAGAAAAATCAAAAAACAAGTATAAAGGTGTATATAAAAATTTTCAAGATTGGTGTAGCAATAAAAACGTTAACTCGTTTACAGAAAATGTAGTCGTAGATAAAGTATAGTATTCAACTTGCGGTAATGGTCATAACTCACTTGATGAATTACAGCACTCGCCTGCGGCTCGTGCTGCAAACTTCATCTGCGTGAGTTATGACCTGCATTACCGCTCGTTAAATAATATACTATTTCCTCTTCCGGACATTACAGCGGGACACGCATGTTTGTTATTACTAAAAATTATTCGATTTTTTTCATACATGCAAAAAACGTCGAGTAATGTACATGTTGCATACTGCATATTATTCTATTTTTTTAATTAACAATTTTGTTGTTTATAACAAAATTAATTGAAAAATGTTGAATAAAAAAAAATAAAATAAACAGTGTACCTAAACATAAACATTCTTTACTTTTTTAAAAATATATTATATAAGTTTATTATAAATGCACGGTTTCAATCATTCAATGTGCCAACTTAAATTTCTAGTCACACTGAGATAGCATGTTTTTACTTAAAGATCTGAGTTAGCATGTTTTCCAACTGAAATTTAAGATAGCATGTTTTCCAACCGAAATCTGAGATAGCATGTTTTCGTACTAAAGCGTCGATATATTGACACAAATTAAAATCAAGTCGCCGTGCTTTCGCGATAAATGGAAGTTTAAGTCAGTTGTCAAAGCCATTGTGAGAAATGTCAATTTAGAATATGGAGGGTTGGTTAAATATTCAACATTCTTTTGTGGTTGAAATTTATTTTAAGAATAACAATTCTACTTCAATATTTCAAACCGAAGTTATTGCCGCATTTCGAAAGACTTGCATTTCTATTCCTACAAAGTTATCCGCGCAAGATTTTGGAGCACACTTTGACTTTTGCGAACGTTTCGAAGCGTTACTTGCTGAAAATCCGGATATCGTTGATTGCTTGCTGATGTCAGATAAAGCTCGTTTTCATCTGTCAGGATAGGTTAAAAAACAGAACTTTCATTATTGGGCAATGGAAAATCCTCAGCAATTGCAGGAATTACCACTTCATAGCCAAAAAGTTACTGTGTGGTGCTCAATATCAGTCTTTCGAATTTTTGAGCCATTCTTCTTTGAGGAAAATACTTGCCTCTAACTGTTACATCACGACGTTACCAGGAGGTGTTGTGTAACTTTGAACTTTGAACAACAACTTCGTAATGTTGATGTCGATCTTCGATGACTATGGTTTCAACAGGACTTCCCACACTGCCAGGAAGTCTATAGCAATTCTGCGAAGAATATTTTCTGGTCGGGTCATTTCGAAATTTGGGGACCTCCACTGGTCGGCACAGTCGCAGGATATATCTGCTTGTGATTTCTTTTTATGGGGCTAGCTAGAGTTAAAAGTGTTTTCTAATCGACTGCAATCTTTGGACAAACTGAAAAATAATATTCGGACGGAGATTAAGGCAATCCCAATTCAAATGTTGGAACGGGTGATATAAAACTTTCATATTAGACTTCACAAGTGCCAGCAGTGTGGAGGGGCTCATTTATATGATGTAATTTTAAAAAAATTAAATTTCCGTGTTTTCTCAAGAACCTTTTGTTTGATTTTTAATTAAAAATTTAGTCACTAATTGTTGAGTTATGGAGAAGAAAATAATAAAATATAAACTGAGTAAATAGTTTTAATGAGATTTTTATATAGCTTTTATAGCGTCACACTTAAGTAGACTGCATACAGACTAATACTTAATAGGACAAAGATACTTTGGTTTTTATATAAGCATTTCTGCTGATCAGCGTATTTAGCCACGGCGTCCGCTTCGCTGGAGTAAGTTTAAAGTGTTTGACTTATTTTATTTTGCGTTTATCCAATACTAATTAAAACGACCAAATTTAAAATGTATATTTCATTCCGCCTAACCATTTATAAATGTTAATAGATTTTTATTTTATGAAAATTGCATCGATATCACATTTCCAATAAATTTAATTCCCAATAATTAATTTCCTACATCACTACATTACATATATCGTCATTGCATCTTCAAAATGAGATGTGTATTTCATCAAATTGTTAAGTGGAGTTAAAAAACCATTTCTTGGCCTTTTTATTTAAAAATTATAACAATTACTTTAATTTAACCCCAGACAGTCACAAGTCTGCATAAAATAAGATGGCTGTTTTTAACCAGATTATGCTAATTATCGAATAATTCTGCACTTATCACGTTTTGCTGAAAATATGCATATATTTTGAAGGCGCAGTGACGTTATACAGGATGTCCCAGAATATGTGGGGCTCTCGGATTTATACAGGGGACGTTAAAATAACATGGCAAGTTCCTATAAAAATTTTCTCTAGAGGGCCCCCATACCAGCTACCAAAGGACGCCCCTCTAAAGCAATTTTTTTTTAACTTTTAACTTGTGTGTGTACTTTGTGTAATTTAATTGATAAGATAATACTTTTAGATAGGCACAGAAATAATGCAAATTTCATTGGTTTATTTCTCTTTATGGATGTAATAAAAATTATATTAAACAAAAATAGTTTCTTTCTTAAAAACAGTTCATTGTGTCGATATCAACTAAGTGTGCTTTTTTTAGTTTAAGATTCAAGCTATCTAAAAATATTATTGTACCTTTATACTACTTTATAGTAAAGGGTGTAAAAAAAATTTTACATTATTGTGCTACAGCTCCACCCCTGGCAAACCAAACAAGACAAATTGTTTTCATGGGTGTATTTCTAATGTGTTGTCCATCATATTAAAAAATAATTAATTTTAAAAGTTATTAAAAAGTATTGATTTTTAGGGGCATTCTTTGGGGCCTGTATCTCCGAAGGGAAAATTTTTATAGGAACTTGCCATGTTATTTTAAGTCCCCTGTATAAATCCGAGAAATTGCCCACATATTCTGGGACACCCTGTATAGATAGCCTAACAGGTTAGACTCCCGTGACCAGCCAATCTTAGATCAATTATATTTGTAGAAGGTACCCAGATATGATGAAGTTTTCTGCTAGAGGTTTTTCTTTGTAAATCTGAATTACATTTAATTACAATTTCATATGTTTGAAATGTAGATAAATTTTTGTGATATTGTGCAAAACAAGTGAACAGTAATAATTTATTATACCTATTAAAAATATAATCTGGATTATCCGAATTTTCAGTTATCTTAAATAAGAACTATCCACATCATCACCTCTGATTTTCAAGGTTCTACTTCTTCATTCAACTTGAACCACAAGTAGGAATGTTAATTTTTAACTTTTTTTGGCAGAAATTTGAAAACGGTAAAAAAGTTGTAATAGAAAATACACCTCATGATCTAAAATCACCTTATCATATATAAATTTTATTTCATTATAACGAGTGACCGCAAAATCCGCCCGTTTTTGCGTAGTGTAGCAAGAATGGGGAAGGTTGTACACAGGTCTCCGTGGGCTTAAATTAATCGTCATGAAAAATCTAGGTGAGCATAATTCGATTTTTCCAATATTTGCCCGACTTACCCCTACTTAAGGGGTGGAAACCACCCCTAAAACAAGAAAAATGAGAAAATAGTCGATAAATTCTTGGTAAAATTGGGGGAATTTCACATGGCAAGGGTAAAATCAGGAATGTCCTTCTAAAAATGCTCATGATAAATCCACCCCACGCGGGGGGTGTTTTTCACCTTGAGCATTTTTTAGGAGGGCATTCTTGATGTTACCCTTGCCATGTGGAATTCCGCCAATTTTTACCCAGATTTTGGTGGCCATTTTTTCTGTTTTCTTGTTTTAGGGGTGGTTTCCACCCCTTCGGTAGGGGTAAATGATCAGAATCCGACAGAAGAACGAATTATGGGGGCATGTATTTCATATCATTTGGATTTATAAGGAAGAGTGGCACAAAAAAGGCAATTCATGAAGGGAACATCATTTGCCGCCGGTTTTCGGCAATAGGGGTGGTTTTACACCCACGCGGGGGATGTTTTTCACCTTGAGCATATTTGGAAAAACATCCCTGATCTCTTCCTTGCCATTCAAATTCCCGCCAATTTTTACCAAGAATGGATCGTCCATTTTCTCACGTTTCTTGTTTTAGGGGTGGTTTCCACCCCTTAAGTAGGGGTAAGTCGGACAAATATTAGAGAAATCGAATTATGCTCACATAGATTTTTCATGACGATCAATTTAAGCCCACGGAGACCTCTGGATGACCTTCCCCGTTCTTGCTACACACTACGCAAAAACGGGCGAAAAAATGGGGTTTTTTGCGGTTACTCTTTCACTTAAGATTTAACATGTATATGAGAACAGTTGTGATAAAATAAAATTTAACTTTTTTCTGTTATTTCTATAATGTTTTTTGAAACCTCATATAAACAAACCCAACTATTTCACTTCAATGTGACACTGATGTTTTTAATTTAGGTTTGATATCCTTGATTTTGTCCCCATCCTGTATTCAAGTGTCAAATATCACAGAATTATAAAAACAGATCATCAATCAATGCAGTACCTTTTTCTTACTTTGATCAGCCTAACAATATTTTTTGACACTGTGTATAAGTTGTGTTAAATACTCAAAAACTATTAATAGCTTAAATAAGTCCATTTATTTCAGTTGGCAGGGGTAACTTCTCAATTGTCAGCAATAAATCAAGTCGTATAAGCAAGGTAAATAACCACTTGTTGAGTTGGCATATTCTATATATCCTTTATTTTAGAAAAGCCACATCAGCTTAACAGATTCTGCCCCAGATGATATGATAGAACCAGATCGACAGGGTCAATGGCTGAGAAGGAGAAGGTTAGACGGAGCGCTGAACAGGGTTCCAAGAGATTTCTATCCCCGAGTATGGGGTATTCTTGAGAGGGTAAGATATACAGGGTGTTGCAATATTCTACAGACAAAATTTTACAGTCAAATATTTTCTGATTTTGACGTGATTTTTCAGTTACGCTGTTTTTTTCCAGTGTCAAGGAATCGATATTGCAGGAAAAGTCCTACCCCAGACACTTACACAGGAAATGACACCTGGTGAACTAAAATTTGCTTTGGCAGTTGAAACAGTTCTAAATAGCATCCCTCAACCGGAATATAGACAGTTAATTGTAGAAGCTTTGATGGTACTTACATTAGTGTCCGAGTATAATGTTGTTCCATCTTTAGGTGGAGTTATACAGGTTGAATATCTGGTGCACTCTGCCAATGAATTGTTCTTGGATGACCAGGTAGATATTCTTGACATCATATAAAAATGTTCTTATTAATTCTTGTTTTAGATGAAATGTGATGGAGACGCCACACTCTGTTGTGCTAAACCGAAGGAGTTAAGGGAAACTTCTAGGCTCGGTGGGCTGTTATGTGGGGGTGCCGCCTATATCTGTCAACATTTTTACGATAGTGCCCCCAGTGGGTGTTATGGTACTATGACATATATGACTCGGGCAGTGGCTGTTACTTTAGATTGTTTGCCTAAGCATGGTGAGTTAGATTGTACTATTAGTTAAATATTTTTATTGTATATATTTTAACAGATTTTACTGGGTTTGTTTGTGTGTGCCATATAATATTTTTTATAGTTTATAGGCTTTAATATCATGTATTATATTAGGTGAATTATATAATCATACATAGAAACATTTAGATTTTAATTTCGTCTACATTCCTTTATCCCAAATATACATATAGTAAGTAACTTATACAGGATATTAACTAAAATGTTCAGTTAAATCTGCTCATACCGTGTCCATCACAAATTAGTCATGATTTCATTCAGATTTCATGTATATCTTCAGCTTTTGAATGTAAACAAAATATATGCCAGTTTTTTTTTACATATTATAGGAGTGTAGATTGGAGGTGGACTGTGTAATTTTCATTAAGTTTTTGTTTTCAAGATATTTAAAAATTAAACAGAGTCAACTGTTGTACAGAGTGTTTCCCAAATACTTGGTAAAAATCTAGGGATGCTATGGCCAAAATTAAGTTAATTTGGTTAAATATAGTTTCAAAAATAAAAATAAACAGGGCCACCCAGAATGTACATATTAGTGCACTATTAGCGTTGCCAGTTGTTTAAGTCAACTCATTTTGTGTGAAGTTACAATGAAAAATAATTTAGTAAAACAGATTGCTTTGGTATAACTTAGCAACATATTATTTTAGAATTACCATATTTTTCTGATATCACTGTGGTCGAAGCGCCGAACATTAAAAAAAAAATAAAGAGTTTTACATGATTTAATTAAATATTAACTAATAATGGTACGTAGATACGTTACTAATTGTAGATATATATTTTTTAATTAATTGTTAGACAGCAAAACTAATGAAAAATAATTTAATGAAAACAACATGTTATTTTAAAGTTACTGTATTTTTTTATGTTACTGTAGACAACGTGCCAAAATTTAAAAAAATTGTTTTTTTCATGATTTATTAATATTAACAAATATTGATATGTAGATATGTTACCATTTGTAAATATAACTAATTTATGTTTTAAATAATAATAAATAATAAAATAAACTATTTTTGCTGTTTTAAAAAACAAACATGATAAATATAAATAAAAATACTAATCTAATTCATACGAAATATTTTTTTAAAATCATTAAAAATTTTTAAACAATTATGTGTTATTTTTTTTTGTACTCCTCGCTCCGTTTTACTCCTTTAAAATATCAGATTTGACAACCATGTGTAGCCCTTAAATGTAGCCTCTGTATAAATATGACCCCCCTACGCAAAATTACTAGTGCTGGCAACTGAAATCGGTTTTTTGGATAGTCAGTTAACCGGTTTCAGATAATTCGGATTTTTACTTAACCCGAAAACCGGTTATTCGATTCTTCAAATATCCGATTATTCAAATAACCGATTATTCGATAATCTATTCAAACATCCGAATAATTGGATTCTTTCTTTATAGACAATAACTACATAACACCATGTCTTAGTGTTATATAGTTATTGACACAGGCTACATAGTACATACAGGGGTATGTACTAGGGGGTACAAGGGTTGAAGTATTAAGGGAAATACAATTTATTTTTATATTTTATCCTGGGACACAGACACAGACTGATAAAAAACAGTCACCCACACTCACATACACCAAACGACCAAATCCATTCATATAAATAATAAATTGAAGAATCACAGCTTTTACAAAGCACCGATTTTCAGATATCCGGCCATTATTATACTAGTTATAACGATGGCCGGCTCAAGTAGCTCGGGTATTAATGTGCCTTGTAAACGATGCAAATCCAAAGTTATAAATGGTATAAAATGTCAAAACTGCTCAAGTTATTTTCATTTAAGTTGTGCTAAACTGTGTACAAAGTTTTCTGATGACAAAAGTGCAGTTCTGTGCTGTGAAATGGAATTAAGGCAGGCAAATATTGCCGAAGTAGACACCGCATTCTATGATGCACTGGATGAGATGATGACGTCCACGGATAGAACTGTCGACCCACGTATATTTTCGTACGTGCTTAAGCAAAAAGATTTGCTAATAAGTGAATTACAAGACAAGGTAAATCTCCTAAATAGGCAAGTTGAGTTATTATCGGAACATCGTATTAAACCCATTGAGCCGCAAAAACAGACGCTAGCAAACAAAACTGCAAAAAGTGTTTCGGAAAAAGCCAAGCCGGTGGAGGCATCCGATAAATCCAAGGTGTCAAAAAACAATAATAAACAGACTAATGTTTGCGTGACTAATAAACAACTGTCAGCTGATTTACTACAGGTGCAGTCGCAATTNTGGTATGTAGATATGTTACCATTTGTAAATATAACTAATTTATGTTTTAAATAATAATAAATAATAAAATAAACTATTTTTGCTGTTTTAAAAAACAAACATGATAAATATAAATAAAAATACTAATCTAATTGATATGAAATATTTTTTTTAAAATCATTTAAAATTTTTAAACAATTATGTGTTATTATTTTTTTTTGTACTCCCCGCTCCATTTTACTCCTTTAAAATATCAGATTTGACAACCATGCGTAGCCCTTAAATGTAGCCTCTGTATAAATATGACCACCCACGCAAAATTACTAGTGCTGGCAACTGAAATCGGTTTTTTGGATCCTATATACAGTGTGTTTCACTTAAAGTCGGAACATCTCCGTACTTAGGATAGCTTTGGCCGATTTTCAAAATTTTTTTTTTATTTATGTGATAGTACTCAAAAAGGCCTACTTTTTGACATGTGATTTTTTCTACGGCCTACTATCATTAATAAGAGACCATCAAAAATTAAAAAAATTATTAGGCATTTTTTTAAGAAAATGAGATTTGACAACATTGTAGCCCTGAAATGTAGCTTCTGTATAAATATGACCCCACCGCAAAATTACACCATGTATATATTTCTAAATCATTTGAGATATTTTTAACAAATTTGAAATTATATTTACCATGTTGGTGGGTATAAAATTAAAAATTTACCATTTTCCTAAATAACCATGGCGGAGATATGGATACTATTACCATATTCTATTTTTTGTTACAAAAAATATACTACCCTGACCCTGTATACTACAAACAAAATTGCATCCATTTAATTTTCTTCCCTGTAAATTTTTTCACATCCTTTAAAAACTGTATCCTTTTTTAAATAATGGTAAATAACAATTAATTACATTTTACATGATTTTCTCAATTATATTGCAACTTGAAATATGCCGCTCACTAAAATATGATAAATGTGATTGTACTTTCTTAAATTGTAAATCAAACAAACAGAAGAACAGAAGAATTTTGTAGAAACTGAATACGATTTTTGTAGAGAAAAGCTGTAAAAAAAGCTTTTAATCATTATAATGATAATGAGATAAAATGAGATTCACAGAGATTTTTTTGAAGAGAAATTTAAATATCGATTTAAATACAAAATTTTTAAAGAATTTCAAAGGATTTTTTTTTCTACATAATCTCTATAATGAAAATCATAATCTAATATAATACCCAAATTTTTTGTTGAATGCCTAAACACAATATGGTATGGTGATACATTATTTATAGGTACAATAAAATTTTCTTTGAAAAAGTCAATATGGTATATAGAATTTTTCTTTTCAAAATATGTTACTCTTTTAACTGATAAATATGTGCATTTGAGGGAGATATATGCTGGTAAGTGTATTATATTTAACACAAATTTCTTAGTGAAGCTACTAACTTCAACACAAATGACAAACTTTGGGCAAGTCTATAGTTTCCACAAATTCAAACGAGTAAATTGAAATTATGATTATAATCTGCTTTGTATAACAGAGAATTTTGTACTATCTAGTGGAATACAAAAATTAAAGATTCCTATACAGAGGTGTACGTGTATATGAGCTCTGACAACCAGATGTCCCAACACTCGGAAACTTTCGTTATTTATAAACATAGTTACAGGATGAGTGATAAACTTTTATGCTTAAGTGTAAATATATTGTGACTATGTATATGTTTGGACTACCAAAAAACATAAAATAAACAATATTTTTGCTGGCAATTAACTACTGTTCACATGGCTAATAATTTTTCAAACTTATTTCTTTAAAACATGGTACCCACAAGCCTCTGACATTGGTTCATCACTACATTTTGTGAATTTTTCCTTTAAGTGTTTTGTTATCTTGTACCACAATGTCTTTACAATATTGAGGTCTGGCAGATTGTCCAAAACTGTTATATTATTTCCGAACCAAGTTGTAATCCTTTTATAATAAGATCCACAATCCTGTTGGAAAATTCAATTTTCATCTGGGTATAATTTTTCTATATCAAGCAGAAAATTCACTGCCAGTATGTTCCGATATTTCTCAGTGTAAGTGGGCCTGTCAGTGAACTGCAAAATTCTCAACATTTAGATGACGTACATCTCCATACCATTACTCTTTTGAGGAATGTTATTATGGTCCACTTTAAGCAGTGTAGAATGCTCATTTTTAGTTGGACTACTATCCAACTATCGCTATGATACTTCAAATTTAGATTCGAAAATAATCCTGTTCCACTCTTCCTCTGTCCAGAGTACTGCCATTTGTTTACCTAGGATTATTAATGAGGAAGATTAGAATACAATTAATTATTTTCAATAACAAATCTAAATTTGAAGCATCAGTCGGTTGGTTGCGTGTAATCCAAGTACAGTAAAGCATTCCACTTTGACTACTTGAAATGGACCATAAATTTCTGTATGTCAAAGGAGCACTCATGTTTGATATGTCTATGAAGGGATTGGCAACTTTGCAGTTCATAGACAAGAACATTAGCTCAGATAAATATCAGAAAATAATGATGGAAACCTGTTGCCGGTGTTGAAAAATTATGGCCAGATGAAAAATAATTACACGACATATTTGGACCGATTGTCAAGCAATCTAGATACTGGTATTACAGAGATGATAAAGAGACATCTGAAGAAAAATTCAAAAAGGAAATTTGAAACAATTTCTTAAGTCAAGAAGTTTGTGAATAGGTAATTCAAGGGTAATTGGGGAAAAAGCTGCAAGTTATTATTTTTTGGTTTATGATATCACAAGCGTATTGTTGCTATATAATTATACATAAGAGTAAAAGTTTATTTCTCCTTTATCTATATGTATTTATAAGGATAAATCTGAAACCACATATCTATTTTCCGTGCGTATTATTTTTTGTTCGAACACATAATTGCCAGGGCTCCTAGTAACTCATGTTAGAACAATTATTAATATTATGTATTAAATTCCACCACCACCACCATCAAATTCTTCTTAACAAATTACAAAAAATGTATCACCCTTCATTGTTAATTTAAGTCATATCTTTCCAATAGAACACAAAAAGTTAACATAAAACAAGGCAATAGAACATTTTTCTGAAATCAAAACTGTATGTTTAGGAGTGCCACAGAGCAGTGTGCTGGGCCCAATCCTATTTATTTTGTACATAAATGATTTAGAAAATTCTTTAAATGATCCGTCTGCGACTCTAACAAATTATGCAAATGATACAAATATTCTCATTGGCGAACAGGGCTATGAAGCTCTTACTCTTTTCAAATTTAATACCACATATTATGGACTGGTTTCAAATCAATTTATTACTAATAAACGTTAAAACAAATTGTATTTTGTTTAGGCATAGCAGAAGTAACCATAACTTTCCTGAAAAAACAAATATTGATAATACTGCATTGCATGCATATACAAGTACCCCTAAATTTCTGGGGATTGATCAACATAAGAACTGGAGAGCCCAGTCGCAACAGCTTTGTGGTAAATTAGTGAAATTTGCTATACACTTAAAGAACTTAAAAAGGTGGAGGATCAGAATACACTTATTTACTGCATACTGTGGGAAATCTTTATTTTGTTATGACCTATGAAATTTTATTTTGGGGAGGGGGGGGGTCACATAATTGGGATCCATTTGTGACTCAGAAGAGAGCAGTTTTATCAAAAAGTTAAAACTATTGACGCTACCGGCAGCTTATATTTATGAATGTATAAGTTTGTTTATTGTAACATGGCTTTGTTTGAAAATTACCTAAATCCAAATGTGCATAATACGAGACTTAATAAGTTCTGTTACCCCAATCATAACGCAACTTTATTGGAAAATAAGTGCTTAAAAATATACAACTTACTTTCAGAACATTTGAGAGATTAGATTATTTAATACTTTCAAAACGAAATTAATTGTTGCAGAACCATATCAAATTGAAGATGTAAGAGAGGATACTTTCAGACAAATAATTACGGAATGTTAGTTACAATTTTTATTTGTTCATTGTTTGACACTTTATTTATGTGCTCGTTTGATTTTAGCAAATTCTTGTTTAGCATTTGCTTTATTTTAGCATATAAGTTTTATGGCCGTTATGAAGAATTGTAGACATTGTTTGCTTTTTGACTTGTACTATACAAATATATATTTGTCCCTAGAATAAATAAATTTCTATTTCTATTTCTATGCTAAATGCATCATTCCAATCACGGGAAAAGTATTTTACCGGCAGCTCTACATTTTATTTAAAATTTGAGTGGAGATTAAGGGATAACACCACTTAGGGTTTGGAAAAAAGGTGATTTTGGGAAGTTGTCAAGGAAAAATCGATACAAGATATAATGTCCAGAACAAAAAGAGTTTATTGTATGTACATGTTTTTGGGTAGTATAAAATGGTGGCTTTAGGTGATGGCAAGCAACGACACCTTTTTTCAGAGGACTGTATAGCCAGAAGGGTCTGTTATTAACGGATTTAGTCTCTGTAATAGCTATCGCGCGCATTCTCACAAGTTACAATAAGCACTCCTGTAGCACGCTGCGAGTGGTAGCGTTCCACCTCGAAAATATTCGTGTTCCTAATTCTTTCCGTACCTAAAACTTTTTTCATTATTCTTCACATAAGAAAGCGTTATTTAAACCATTTATCAAAAAATTGATTTTTTTTTCAAAATTCTGGTAGCTTCAGCCCTTAAATCAACATTAAAGTGGTTATTATTGGTTGAAATTCATTTGCCACAAATAAAAATATACCAAAATGAGAAAACAAATGTTTACCTTTTACATATTTATCTAAATATTAAACACTTTGACTTGTTTTTATCTTTTTTGTTTCTGACAAATGGCATTACATTTTATCAGTGTATCGTATTTCCCAGGAAGTATGTTTGGTTCTCTTCGCTTTAATAAAAATATCTTCATTTTGAATTTGTGTTTTTATTATTAAATAATAAACAATATTGGACATCTATATTTTATTGAATGTACAAAATGTAAGAATATAGATGTTTCAGAGAATGATGTATTTATTAATTAAATATTACAATTATTAGCATGTGTTTGACAGAATCTATAAAACAACAAATCAAATGGAATGACGATCAGTCAGGCCACAAAACATATTCGAATAAAAAATGTACATTTCGTTAATCCTATTACGGGCATGTAAACATATTAATTTTATATACTGACATAGGTACCTCTTATGATATTCATTCTCGACATGCAGTGAAAAACAAAGAACAGTGAATTAATTTGTAATTTTTCATTAACGACTCCTTTTAGATCTAATTCCAAACCAGTCGTTTGGTCATGAGCAGTGTTTGAAAATGGATATAAACCACAATAATGTCATTTTAAATGCACCTACACTATATCTAAAGAAAAGCCTGTCTAAAAAATTGGATATATCAGTTTGTGTCGATGGCTGCATCCAGCATTTTGTAACCTGACCATACTTCTGTGAAAATACTTAAAGTAAATACGACCTCAAATCTTACAATAAAATTAAATTTTACATTAAATAGGCATTTTTCAGTTTCCAGAAAGTATTATACAAATTTGCACCTTCTCGTTTAGTGCTGTATAGGAGACTAGATTAGATAAATAAATAAAGTGTTATTTCCGATTCTTCAGCGCATTTGCCAGCCATTCCATTGCCATATCTAAGCCTTCACCTTTGGTGGCTGATGTCTTGAAGATTTGAAAAGTTCTATTTTTTAGTGCTTCTAGGCCTAAGGCTTGGTGCACTTCCTTTAAGGACATGCACCCAGGGATATCTTGTTTATTTGCTAAGACCACCAAAATGGCGTCTGTTAATTCTTCTTCCTAATAAACAAAATCAAACTCATTCTAAAATAATTTAATTACAATTTTTGATTGTTGTGTTACTATTATGTTTATTGTATCATATTTCACTAAATGTGCGACCTACAATAAATTTTTAATAAACCCAGCACGTGTTTAAATTTAGTAAAACTGACCAAAGTGGATAAGTATATAAAAGAAAGACGGTGAGTCCTAATAAACATGGTGGTGTCTCGGATGCATCTTTAACAACATAAAGAGCGCAAGTTTTAAAAAATTTTATGCCTAAATATGTTCCGATTCTGACCAAATCAAGAAATTGAGCAGAAATTTGTATGACCAATACATGAATAAAATATTGTCAATGTAAAAAAATATCACAAACCAGTGGCGTAGATATGAAGTTAACATTTTCTTTAAAAATTATTGCACACCACAGAAAAAAAAATCATTCTTCATTTTTGAAATGCAAATTTTATTTTGAATGATTTCTTGATTTTTTGCACATAGCTTTGACACAAATTAGCAATTTGTAAAGATACTTTAAGATAACTTCAGAATTTATTTAAATCTATAATTTAAAAAGTTGACGATAAAATATTTTGCAAAAAAGAAAATTCAAATGGGGAAAGAGCACATATTGCATTATGAGAGTACTCCATTTAATTTTTTAATGAGGACTGACTGACATTGAAATTTTTATATCTTATGGATGCCATATTCAATCGTTTCATTTTCGGGTAAGTAGCTTTTTTTATTTTTTTACTTTAAAAATGGTGTTATGGCCATTATTATAACAATAAAAGTTGTAATAGCATCTAACAAATTAAACCATTTATTCTCCTCTGTCCACAGTTAATACTGTTAAGTTAAAACATGCCTTTTGGTGTCTAAGGAATCATGAGTGGAAATGTCAAGTGACGGCCTGTACATCGTAATCAATAAATAAAAATTCATTTCTTTTGGCACAACAGAGTTTGCATTTAACATACTGGATCTTATGAAAATATTGAAATAATAATCATATCATAAAATACAATATCAAGGTGATGCTAAATAATTATTAATAGAAAATTAATTTTATGTATTATATTCCTCATAATGTATAAAATTATTTAAATAAAGCACTCGCTGTTCAAGAAATCGGCTCAGTATGTGATACTCAAAAATTGTAACAAACTTCCTAATTCCCATAAAATGGCTAGGAAAAAAGTAGGTATTTAGTGACATTACATTTTTATAGTTGTTTTCCTGCTAAAAATAAGAAAAAATTCATTAAAAATTTATTTACCCTTAGCATATGAAAAAGTTCATCTTTTGATATGCCCATTCTTTCTTTATCTGCCGAGTCCACCACATAAATAATAGCATCGGTATTGCTATAGTAACACCTCCAATATGGCCTAAAAGCGACAGCATAAGTAAAATATTGTTTTGAGAACTATGGTTCTATTTAATACCTAATACTAGTTTGACCACCTAAATCCCATACTTGAAATTTAAGATTCTTATATGTAACCTGTTCGACATTGAAACCTATAGTTGGTATAGTCGTTACAACTTCACCTACTTGTAACCTGTACAAAATTGTAGTTTTTCCAGCACCATCTAAACCTAGTATTAGTATCCTCATCTCTCGAGCACCTATTAAGCTCTTAAAGTAACTAAATAAGACACCTAAAACATTCAAATTAACCTACAATTCAACTTTGTCAACTCTAACATTTTTAGCACACACCCATTGTTATAAGTTTGTTTTTATTATTATTATTTTTTTGTTGTTATAAGTGGACACGAACTATAATGTCAATGAAACATTTTAATTTACACTTTCATAAATAAACAGAATCAAAATCACTCTTATGATTGTTTGACGTGTAATCTCACCACACCGTTGTCAAAAAGCAGGATGCCAACTGAACATAAAAGGTCTGTTCCAACAAGAGTCAGGGATTGGTTCCGAACCGTTCGAAATGTTTGGCCAGCTAAGTTCTAAATGTGTCTTCAGTGAATATATCGCAAGAATTAGTTGGATGCACATTTCTGACGGTTCGGAACCAATCCCTGACTCTTGTTGGAACAGACCTTATATATTACACTACATGGATTTTCAGAAATATGATCGTGTTACATAGAAAATTGAATATTAACTTGTATATTAATTTTTCTGTCGTGTTAAACCGATCATTTAGGATCTTTATCGTTCGATTTTATTAAAAATATCATTAGATTTAAATCATATATGAGGTTTATAAATAGATATATTAATATGAGTACTGAATCTGAGTATCTTCTAAAATCGCAATTAAATTTTACGCCTGGACTTCGATTAATTGCATTCAAAAAGAGTTGCCAATGAGATAGTAGTTCCCTTCTTCAGAATCCAAAAAACGACTATCAGGGGCTTGATTTTTGAAAACAGGAGAGTTAGTTCATTAGAGAAAATTACGTCATTTTCTCTTCACACTCAAATAATGTGATTTTTGAAATTTTCTTGTGGAATATTTTCTCTAGATATCAAGAGAAATAATTCCACAGGGTTTTGTCGGGGGAATTGGCGTTTTCTCCGAATAGTTTGAATCCGAATGTCATGCTCATGCTCATGCGCAAATTGTCACTTCATTCATTCGCTGTTCGAAGGTGCGTAATCATTTGAAATTTGTAATGGATCCAAATAATTTATTATTAATTCTAAATATAATGAATAATTTGCAAGCTGCAGAAATTGTAAACCATCCGCGACAACATTAATTAAACCATTTTTCAGCAATATCTGACCACTGTTCTTGGGCCTTTTTGTGAGTAAAAGTAGAAGAAAACTTTCATTTTAAAAAGTTGTTCGTTGTTTCTAAGCATATTAATTTCTTTTTTGCGCTTTCGACGTGAACGAACGCTTCATCATAATTATAATAATATTAAATTTTTTGTGTTTTCAAATATACTTCTATTCAAATTGAAGTTATATTAAATTACTACGAATATCATGGAGATGTCTAGTCTCCCTGACGAATATAATGACATTTACAAAACAAACTTCAAAATCAAATCAAGTGACTAAACATCAGGGTCGCCAATAATGGCACTGAAATATTGAAGAAAACTCTGCCCGCTGATTGGTCAGTTGCAAATATATCCTCGACATACGGCATAAATTAAATTCTCTAGAGAATTGGATTCCTTCAACGTTCAAAAATAAGTGTTTAAGTTTTTAAGAGAAATTTGTCAGGTGAATTTTTTCTCTGGAGAATCAGTTCTCCTGTTTTCAAAAATCAAGCCCC
>NW_019416507.1:176543-233992 GCF_000390285.2 Anoplophora glabripennis | reverse complement strand
TACAGGGTCGGAAAGTCCCCATGGTTCATCGGCCGTTACGTGAGAGCGATAAAGTAAGTCATAGAAATCCGTGCGATAGAGAAAGATGGCTATAATGAAGACGTCTAATAGTCACCACCCATTTCGCCCTTCCACAAATAAGAAGTGGATCTTGTGGAAGGGCGAAATGGGCGGTGACTATTAGACGTCTTCATTATAGCCATCTTTCTCTATCGTACGGATTTCTATGACTTTCTTTATCGCTCTCACGTAACGGTCGATGAACCATGGGGACTTTCCGACCCTATATATGGAATAAAATTCATAATCATTGACTACAAAGTTTTGTAAAAGAAGATCAGTTCTAATGTAAAAATTGACCAGATTTTTTTTTACAAAATTATGTAGTCAATGATTTATGAATTTCATTTCATGCAAGTTACACAATAATGGTATAAAAGATTGACTTTTTTAGTAGATATATCCATTAAAAGGCTATTATTGGTTTCACTTTTTAAGCAATGACTAAAAAATGCATAAGTAGGTGTTTTTTAAATGCATGTACTTAAATTTATTGTGTTATAAATAGGAAAAGAAATGATAATTATTAGTAATTAATATTGATTACTGTGATATAAAATAGACATATATACTTACCTTTCCCCTCTTTATGAAAAATATTGTTAGATACATTTGTTTAAAACTATATTGGTTCTTGTCGTATTCCACCCTTCGAGCGAGCTTCAGGATTTCAGAACATCCAGTATATTCATAGAAGTAGTCTTGTACCTACGGATATGCCGGAGACCGCTGAATTGGAAAGGAGGCGAAACAATCATATTCACCTACCTACCTTTCCAATTCAAACAACAAACCCGCCACGGTTGCGAAACTAATCGCCGTCGGTCGGGCAAATCAAAAAAGTCTCCACGGTATCATTTCAGACATCGTACTCGATACCGTCGGGGAGCAATTTCCGCGACTCTGCATCTCAATGCAGACGTCGCCCCATAACCCGACAACGATCCTCCCGGCGATAACGCGTCCAAAGCGTTAAAGACCAAATTCACCGATGTTTCCAATGTCACCGCGACCGATCTCGCCTGGGTCTGCCATCCCGGCGCGCAGTGTCCACTGCCGCTACTCTCGCAACCTGCAGACGAACCCCGGGACCCTTCGAGGCGATATTTGGAAACTATCATCAGAATTTTTACCACACTTTTGAATTGGTCAAGGACGCTATCGTCAATAACTCCAAAAGTTATGGAGCGATCGGTGTCAAAATTTAATGTAGCACTCCTCGCTGTCATTATCTCACAAAATTTTCGTCCGAATCGAATGAGCCAAAAAGCCGTTATACGGGGAAACGCGGATTTCACGTTGTCACGTCGTATTTTCGTCGTTCGTCACTATGACGCCTGAGCGNATATTGAAGAAAACTCTGCCCGCTGATTGGTTAGTTGAAAATATATCCTCGACATACGGCATAAATTAAATTCTCTAGAGAATTGGATTCCTTCAACGTTCAAAAATAAGTATTTATGTTTTTAAGAGAAATTTGTCAGGTGAATTTTTTCTCTGGAGAATCAGTTCTCCTGTTTTCAAAAATCAAGCCCCAGAACAGATTGTGGTTTACGAAAATCGATATGAATGTAGAAATTGTAAGGAAGAGAATTATCTATATTTTGTATTTTTATGTTTATGTCTATATAGAAGAGATGATGGTCCGTGATGGTCTACGAAATGAAAATGATCTTCCAAGAGAAAATTTTATTTTAGTAACAATCGTTACTTCCGAACACACCATACACCTTACATTGTTTTATCTTTGATTTTATAAGGACTTCGCTTCCTTATTTTGTCAGGTGTCAAGATATCGGATATGAATCGTGCTAGAGTTGTGTTAGTGCCAATACAGAGTAAAGATTTATGAATGTAAATGAATAATATACTCGGGGAACTTCGTGTTCTGGCAAGACGCTAATTTAAACTATAAAAGTTCCTATTATAGAGTGTAATCATATGAGTAATTAAATAAGAGGAATTATTTCCTTGTCTTTCATAGGAAGCATCACTTGCTCCAGATGCAACTGGCGCCATCTTATATCCGTTCTGTGAACAAATAGCAACTGCAACACGAAACAGAAACTGCAATGACCGTGCTAGCCGTCTTTGGTTTGAGAATGTAATTCAAAAACTGTGCAATATATGTCGCTGCCTAATATACTTTATTACGCTGCACTTGGCGGCAAATTTAAATATATCATAATATTCAGAGTGCAACTTATACAGGGTCGGAAAGTCCCCATGGTTCATCGGTCGTTACGTGAGAGCGATAAAGTAAGTCATAGAAATCCGTGCGATAGAGAAAGATGGCTATAATGAAGACGTCTAACCCATTTCGCCCTTCCACAAATAAGAAGTGGATCTTGTGGAAGGGAATTTTCGTCCGAATCGAATGAGCCAAAAAGCCGTTATACGGGGAAACGCGGATTTCACGTTGTCACGTCGTATTTTCGTCGTTCGTCACTATGACGCCTGAGCGGCGGCGATTACCTCGGGCGCCAGTTCCTGTTTAAAGTGCAGAAACACCACTACACGGGCGGCTGCAGTGAAGGACACGGTATGTCCAGAGGGTCTAGAGAGAGTTAGACTTCACACAGGAATAACAGGCCACAAATTGGGAAATATTTACATTTATTTAGTCCAATTCTACCTATTTGCACTATGTTACTCTACATATATTGCTAAACGGTGGCAAATAGATATGGTTATATACAGGGGTGACTACGAAGGATGGTAAAATAACGGTGCGGTGTTAAGCGATGACCTGACGAAAGCAATGCACACAGAATTAACGGCACTAGCAAAACAAGCGTGAATGTGACGGCAAGCGGCGTGCAGATACCAGGGGGCGGGGTGAGGAAGCAACAAAGCTAGCAAGAACTAAAAGCTATATATATACTACAGGCTTGGCTACTATCTCCAAAAAAAACCAGAAATACAATTAAAGAATAACAAATTTCCGTGGCACTTGTATGCGGCTGGCAGGCTGAAACAGACAAAAGTGATTAGCGCCGACCTGCGTTTCAACTCATAGAGCGGATAGAAGGGAGAAGCAACACCCTATGACCTGAACGCGCAGCGGGGTCAAGTACACCGGATAATTGCAACAGTGCACCCAACCACGGAATCCGCTAGACGGATCTCTGAAAAGAAATATAATTAAGGACGACCTGCGTTTCGACTCATAGAGCGGATAGTAGGGGGGGAGTGACACTCTATGACCCGAACATAAAAGTATGATTAGTACAATCGGACAGTAGCCAAGTCTTTACCTATATTCCCTAAACCTTTAACTTACTTCCTTCCTTCGACACATCTGCACTGTAGGAGCGGTAGAACGGAACTAATTCTGCAATGCGATCGGCGTCGGTATGTTGGGTACTGGGGCTGGGGGCTCGTTGACCCCATGAATGGCCTCTTCTAAGGCTAAGAGTACCTAGCCCTGGTCGGCGGGGGATACGTGTAACTCAAGGCTTGCGGGATCCATCTGAAAGTAAAACAGGTACGGGAGAATAAACACCGGTTTTCTTTAATATGTTTTAATGTAAACTAAAAAAATATCTTCTGGTTACATTTATTGGAAATTTTCATTAATAAAAAAAAGATAAATTTCAACCACGAGAGAGGGGAAAACTTTTCCGGGTTAGGTCGGCCGGGGTCGAATGGTGACCCAGAAGACACGGCCGTCAGTTTGTCGGAAACGGTGTCGCCAACGGCTGGTATTTGGTACGGAGGCCGGTCGGAGGGCCAGGATTTCCCGATATAATGCCTCATCCCAGGCGTCACTATTTGGGAATTTTGCAATTCGATCGCACAAGGTAACCGATTCAGGTGGCGGAGTGGTCGTTGTTTTCGACGATGGTGGTGGCTTGGGAGGCGGTGTGGCTATGGTGCCACAAGGGACCACTGCTGGAGGCGTTGGGATTTCGGGAGATTCGTGATTCCGGGCGCCGTTTTCGGGCTGATGGCCCGAGTAATGGGGGGTTGTCTCGGGATGGTTCTCTTCCGAGCTCCCGCCGGGTTCAACATTTGGGCCCCTACCCTTGCCCTGGCCTGCCGGACAACTTTCCACCTAGCTTTTTGCGCTGCGTGCAGCGTCGGGTTGATCACCCGCGGGATCGGTGCGCCCCGGGGGATTCGCCTGGCTGTCGGCTCGCTGCGGTCGGGAGTTTCTGGTTCGGCACTGTAAGAGGGATATGGTTTTAAATCTTTAACGTGGACCCTCTTAATCCTCCGCCCGGTATCTGATTTAAGGTCATAAACTACCGGTGAGATGACGTTAGTGACGGTATAGGGTCCGGAAAACTTTGGTGCTAACTTCGCGACGAAACCTTTGATTGCGGATGACAGAGGGTTTTCCCGTTTCATAACGCCATTACCTTTATAACAACGCCATTCACGGCGGCGGAGGTTGTAGCGGCTTTGAGATGTGAAAGCTTGTGCTAGCTTTACACGCACCAGCTGAAACACTTCGGTTAGTTTTTCCAGACGGTCGGTGTGCATCGCTGGGATTTGGTTCTCTTCAGGCGGTTCGGCGGGGGTTTCAGCATTCTCCCGATATACGGTCTTCGGTAAATGCAACTCCCGTCCAAAGTTTAAGAATGTGGGCGTAAATCCGGTAGATTCGTGCCTTGAACTATTGATGGCCAATTGCAGGTCACTCAGGTGTTGGTCCCATTTCTTGTGATCCTGTTCGCAGTACTGGGCTATCATAGTTTTGATCGTGCGGTTGGCTCGTTCGACCGGGTTTGCTTGCGGTGTGTACGGCGGGGTGAAGCGGTGTTGGATACCAAACTCTTCTAACAAGGACCGGAAAACACGGCTGTCATACTGGGTGCCATTATCACTGATAATGGTGCGGGGACATCCGAAACGTGTAATAATTTCCTCGTAGAGAGCCTGACTAACATTGCGGGCGGTAGCACTCCTTAGCGGACGGCATTGGATCCATTTGGTGAAGCGATCTTGAAAAACTACCAAATAGTTATTTCCCTTACTGGATCGCGGCAGGGGCCCTATTAGGTCGGTGCTGACGGTTTCCCATGGTTGGCGGTTGGTGGACGGTTGCATCTTCCCAGCAGTTTGTTGCTGCGACGGCTTGTACCGCTGACGCTGCATACGACTTCGTACGTACTTGGCGATATCGCGGAACATACCAGGCCAGTAGTACTTCTGTGAAATGCGAGCGATGGTTTTAGCAATTCCCATGTGTCCAGCGGACGGAGCATCATGGTTCTCTTGCAAAATCGCTGAGCGGAGAGGCGTAGGGACGTATAGCTTCCATGGATCGAATAGATCGGGTTCGGTTAAGTCGCTTGAATCCCAGAAGTGGCGGAACAGACGGTTATTGCGTATGCAATAATCCGGGAATGCTTCAGGGTTTCTTTCGACTTCCGACTTCTTTCTGCTATACCAAGAACAGTTTGGCGGCTCATTCAGGACGCATAGTTCTCCGGTATCTGGTGCAGAAGAAGTTCCTTCTATCGGTTGACGGGACAAAGCATCGGCTACTCGGTTTAGGGTTCCTTTGCGGTATTTAATTTCGAAGTCGTATTGCTGCAGGAATACGCTCCATCGGGCTAGACGGCCGGTAGGACTTTTGATGGAATGCAGCCATCGCAGAGATTGATGGTCGGTCAGGACGGTGAAGTGATAGCCTTCAAGATACGGTCTCATCTTCTCTATGCCCCACACTATAGCCAAACACTCTCGTTCAGTGACGGAGTAATTCTTTTCGGCAGGCGACAGTGTGCGACTAGCATACGCTATCACTCGGTCGTATCCGTCGATATTCTGGGTCAGAGCTGCTCCCAGTCCATGGTCGGAGGCATCGGTCTGGAGGGTAAACGGTTGTTCGAAGTCCGGACAGGTTAAAATCGGAGCTTCGGTCAGGCAGGTCTTCAAGTGGTTGAAGGCGTTCTTCTTGGTCACTGGTCCACTTGAAACGGTGATTTTTCCGGAGTAATCGGGTTAACGGAGTCATAATCTGGGAAAAAGCCGGTACAAAGCGTCGGTACCAGGAAGCCATTCCTAGGAAGCGGCGGACGTCTCGGATGTTTCGAGGGGTGGGGAACTTCTTGATCGAGTCCACCATTTCCGGATCTGTCTGAATTCCTTCAGCAGTGACGATATGTCCTAGGTATTTGAGCGACTTCCTGCAGAACTGGCATTTGTCGGGGTTTAGCTGCAGGTTAGCCATTCGTAGTCGGCGGAATACTTCTCGTAAATTGTCCAGGTGTTCTTCAAAGGTCTCCCCTAATACGATGATGTCATCCAGGTAGGCAAACGCAAATGTAGCTGGAGCCGAGTGAAGTCCAAAAGGCATGACTCGAAACTGGAATAGGCCTCGGCCAGGGACGGTGAAAGCAGTGATCGGTTTGCTGTCGGCAGTAAGTGGTATCTGCCAGTATCCCTGCTTGAGGTCTAAACTGGAGATATATCTGGCCTTGCGGAGCTTGTCCAGTATCGCGTTGATGTACGGTAATGGGTATGGTTCTTTCTCGGTAACCTCGTTGACTTTTCGGAAGTCGATGCAGAATCGAGGTTTTCCATCCTTTTTGCGGACGATGACGACGGGTGAACTTCACGGGCTGTCGGACGGTTCTATTATCCCGTTGTGCAACATTTCATCAACTTCCTTGTTGATAATGTCCTGCATCTTCGGGTTTTGCGGGCGGTACCTTTGTTTAATTGGTTCGGACTGTGACAGGCGGATCTGGTGTTGTATCAAGCCGGTAGTACCATGTAAATCCTTGAAGCTAGGTAACTCAGTTTCCAAGAAAGATTTTAGCTTCTCTTCCTCCGTTGGTGTTGGGGTTGACGACAGAACCTCCAAGGGATCTACATCGGGGCTTGGTGTTGACGAGATGATGGTATTATTCAGGCTAACGGTGGCAGCGGACGGATTTATCAAGAAATTGTGCTTGCGCAGGATGTCCATTCCTAGCACAACATCGGAGGATAAATTTGCGAGATACCATAGCCTCTCATCAAATTCTTTACTCCCTATCTGGAATTGGATCTGGTAAACCTCGGTTACTGTCACCAAATTACCATTTGCTAGCTGAACGGCTGGTGCGGTAGCGGTCTCTTATGTAGGCCCAGTTGGCGGATTTGATCTTCTACATATGAGCGTGAGCTCCGGTGTCTATCAGGGCCAGGAAGGTTTTTCCCTGAATCCGGATGATTGGTACGTGCGGTCGATTGTCCGGGTGGTGGGCGGATATGGTTTGCTAGAGCGGAACGGTACAGGCCTCGTAACGGTACGGTTCCGGTCTAGTTTTCCGACTGGGAACACGAGCAGTCCCTAGTCATGATTTCAGACTGTCCACATCTGGAGCAGAAAAGGCAGGGCGGTGCTCGACATTGACTTCGAAAATGTCCACTCTTCCCACAACGCCAGCAGATAGCGTTCCGGTCAAAAGGGACGTTGGCGGCGGAAGTCGATGGTTGTGCTTCCAGTGCACGGACATCTCTCTTGTTCTGCGGTCTAATCGGGGTTGTCTCACAGGGTCTTTGTTCTTGTCGGGTGGTTCTTGGCGGATCAGATCTCGTTGTCGGAGTTGTCTGGGTCCTTGCTGGTGGTGGTGTTACGGGCGGTCGGACAGTTACTGGTGCCTGGTTATGGACGAAGTTAGGCGGAGATGGCGCGGTTGGTTTGGCAGGTCGGTTAGCCACGATCTCTCTCTGCAGGGCTTCGTATTCCTCCACTTGGCGAATCAGGTCCCGAGGACTCTGGATCTCGGTTTGGCGGATGTACTGCCGGTATTCAGGAAGCATATTTCCATACATGCGTTGCAGGGCTCGGTCAGACGAGAATCCTCCATGTCGGCGTAGCAGGGTCTGTAACGAGACTAGATAGTCTCGGCCGGACTCCCATACTTTTTGACGGCGCTGGTATATTTGCTCTTCTAAGAACAATTCATAATTGACGGGCAGGTAGAATTGTTTGAAGTCGCCAATAAAATCGTCCCAACAGTTCTATAAGTCGCGGTTGTTCCGGTACCAGGCTAAAGCGTTGCCTTGAAAGATTTCATACAAGGCGGGTAAGACGGCTGACGTTGGTATGTCGCTTGTTCCTGGAATTCACAGAGCTTCTCCAAGAACTCCACGGGATTGGTCCTTCCATTGAAGTGCAGGTTCCATTTCCTTACTCTCTCGCACACTGTGCTGATGCTGAGCGGTGCAGAGGGGTTACTGACCAGCGGCGCACTTGCTGTGGTCGGCACGACAAGCGGCGGTGGCGGTGTACGTCCGTCCGTCTTTAATAAACCTCACCAGTCGTTTCTTCTTTTCCTCTACGGTCCCGGAGACGTCTAGGCGGAATTTCTCCAGTTCCATGTCCAGTTGTTCCTTTCTGAGCTTATATATCCAGCTCAGTCGGAAATCTGCTAAGTCGGAGCTGCCGGCTTCTACGGCTGGTTCAGGGTCGGTCAGGATTTGAGATTCCTCGTTTGACATCATGTCCCTTCTAGTTTTGGTCCGGTGATGGCTGCGGAGCTCTCCAGTTGACACGTCTGTTCGTTCTGCGGTCTCAGAACCAACTATTAGGGCGGTGATAGCTGCGGAGCTCTTCCAGTTGACACGTCTGTTCGGCTTGCGGTCTCAACACCAACTATCCGGGCGGTGATAGCTGCGGAGCTCTTCCAGTTGACACGTCTGCTTGGCTTGCGGTCTAAAAACCAACTGTGTCGGTGCTATCTTCTCGACGCTTCAGTAGTTCGGGCTGAAACTATCAGCGTTGGATTCTGCGCCTTCGATTTACTGCTAAAGGAGGGGTCACAAGCTAGGTACTGGTTGACACCGAATTTTTTGAAATTCCGGGTAAAATCCGGGGTGACGGGTGCGGTCTCTAATATATGGTCGGCCGGAATGCCAGGGATCGCCGAAGGCAGGTTTCACTAGTCAGTCAGATTTGTGAGTTTGGTAAACGGTTTTCCAGAACGGTTCGTCGGATCGGAATGAAACCAACGGCAATCGATTCTACGTCCCCAAGATACTATTCCACGAGGGGTCACACGCCGGGTAAAAATTTCGACCGGAGTCACCAAGAGCTCCGGGTAAAATCCGGTAGGGCGGTAAGACACGGTCTAGACGGCGTCTTGGGATCCCAACGGCTTGCTGCTTCTGGTTTTTCTTGATTTCGACTGCCCATTTCGCTACGGCAGACCTATCTTCGAAACGGCTGGTCGGATCCAACTGCCAGTGGTACCAATCGATTCCTGGGGTCGAATTACCATGTAAACGATACCCCACACGGATATTTTCTGATCGGGTCGCTTCGGGCACTTTCGGAAAAGTTCGGGCGGAGTTCGGACTTTCTGGTCAAAAATGCAGCCTTCTCGTGTCTTAACACTCTTGATCCTTCGGTTCGATCTCCAATTTCTTCGCGCGTTGTGCAGATGGCGTATGACGTCTTCGGCCGGGTTCGGAACGGTTCGGAAACCGTCGGAATCTCCAAATCTTCACTAACTCTCTCTTTTAGGTCCCTGCTCGGGCGTCAAATTTGTGACGTCGTATTTTCGTCGTTCGTCACTATGACACCTGAGTGGCGGCGGTTACCTCGGGCGCCAGTTTCTGTTTAAAGTGCAGAAACACCACTACACGGGCGGCTGCAGTGAAGACACGGTATGTCCAGAGGGTCTAGAGAGAGTTAGACTTCACACAGGAATAAAAGGCCACAAACTGGGAAATATTTACATTTATTTAGTCCAGTTCTACTTATTTACACTATGTTACTCTACATCTATTGCTAAACGGTGGCAAATGGCTATGGTTATATACAGGGGGTGACTACGAAGAATGGTAAAATAACGGTACGGTGTTAAGCGGTGACCTGACGAAAGCAATGCACACAGAATTAACGGCACTAGCAAAACAAGCGTGAATGTGACGGCAAGCGGCGTGCAGATACCAGGGGGCGGAGTGAGGAAGCAACAAAGCTAGCAAGAGCTAAAAGCTATATATGTATATGCTACAGGCTACTATCTCTAAAATAAACAGAAATACAATTAAAGAATAACAAATTTCCGTGGCAATGGTATGCGGCTGGCAGGCTGAAACAGACAAAAGTGATTAGCGCCGACCTGCGTTTCAACTCAGAGCGGATAGGAGGGGGGAGCGACACTCTATGACCCGAATGCGCAGCGGGGCTAAGTACACCGGATAATTGCAACAGTGCACCCAGCCACGGAGTCGTACGGACGGATATCTGGAAATACAAAGTATGATTAGTACAATCGGACAGTAGCCAAGTCTTTACCTATATTCCTTAAACCTTTAACTTACTTCCTTCCCTCGACACGTCTGCACTGTACGAGCGGTAGAACGGAACTAATTCTGCAATGCAATTACCTCGCCAGGTCTCTTGTCACCTCAAGAGACTTGCGCGTTGAATATGCTCGCTGCTCCGGCTGGATGTCGACTGCCTCTTCTGGTTTCTGGCGGCTGCGCGGTTCTGCCAGGCTGGACTTAATCTTACCAATTCCTATTGGTGACGTAGTTTGGGGCTGGAGCGGCTCGACTGGTTGCAACGGCGGCTGGTGAGGAACTGAATTTCCAAATTCTGCTTATGTCCTAGGTTCCTGGTGTTAGATTGGCGGCTGCGCACTTCTTCTAAGCTGGACTTAGTGAAATTCTTACCAATTTCTTACTGGTGACGTAGGTTTTACTTGGAACGGCTGACGGCTCGACTGGACTCTACGATGCCTCGTGGTGAACTGTATCTCTGCGGCGGCTTAATTCCTAAGCCCTGGCGATGCTTCGGCAGCGGCTGCGTAATTCTCCTAAGCGGGACTTGTAAAATTCTTACTCAGGTGGTGGTGACGTATTGCTGACTGGACGGCAAGCTAGACTCGGCACGACTGGTTCCTACGCTGGCAGGCGGAAGACTGGCATACGCGGTGTGGATTTGCCGGCCATCTCAAAATGGGAGAAAACTCCAAAATCCCCGATGCCGACATCGACTATCCGGAGAGGCCAGAGGGGAACGTGATCTGACGTCGATAGCGGCGACGGGCGTTTTTTGCTTTAAATTTTGGCGGACAATTCATGACCGGTCCGCCAAAAGTATGGAGATTTCAAAATGGCGAACGAACGTCAACTTCCGGCGTTCGCAGTATTACAGTGGGAGTACATGGTACAAGAAAGCGATACAGAGCGATTGTGTAACAAATCTTATTCATGGTAAATAACTTGTATATGTTAATTGTGAACCTTTATTGTTTGTTAATTCTGTTCAATATATACTTTTAACATATCTTCCACGGTTTGATTGAAAAAACCCTGTCATCAAGCTCAAGAACTTTGGAGCTCAAGCTCACAGGCTCGCTTCACGAGGCTTCCGTCGAGGCTGCCATTCCTCGACGTGATATTGATAGTGCTTTGCAACCACTACTCGCTTAACGAGACAACCACCCGAGGTAGCCTAGCCTGAGGTGAAGACCCTGTTCGATAGCCCCCTGCATCGAAACAGCGGTAAACTCCAGGATCCACTTGCGACCTGCGAAACCGTCCGAGACTGACCACCTCCGACGAAGATCCTGTGCGATAGCCATTCGCATCGACACAGCGATACTCCAGGCTCCTCCAGAGACCTGCGTCCCGCCGAGGTAGCCCAACCTGAGGCGAAGATCCTGTTCGATCGCCCCCTGCGACGAAACAGCGATACTTTCAGGCTCCTCCAGAGACCTGCATACCGTCCGAGGCTTGCGACCCTCCGACGAAGACTTTGATTCCGACTGTGCCGGCTCCATCGAGAGACCCGCACCTCGGTACAAAGTACACACATAGGCTCCTACGAGACCTACAATTCAGACTCCATTGAGATCTGCAAATCCGAGGCAATCTTCCTCGTCAAACTTCTAGGCGGTCACTCGTCGAGGCAACCTTCCTCGTCAAACCCCTACGAGGCATTTACTTTGTGACCTACGGGCACAAAGCAATAGTACGCACGTTATTGTGGCGGCGTACTTCCAAATTTAGTAAAGAAGTTATCCTTACTTCTAGGGCTCCCTCGAGAGACCCACATTTAATAGTAGAGTCAGTGCTTACTACAAGACGTCTACAAGACTTTCGGAGCAAAAGAGCTTGCTCCGACATTGTCGTACGGGGAAGATGAACCCCTGCGACGCGACTACGAAATCCAGTGCTACGAGGATTGGTGCCCTCGAAGGTAATACTACGAATAATAAATTAGATCGTGTGAGTATGATCAAGACTGAGCTGGACGAGACCTCGTCCCAAATCGGAGAGACCAGCGGTCACACGGACTGCCCTCACACCTGTTTGCCGGCGAAAGATCTCTCAACACTCCGGGTGAAAGAGGCAATGGTCTCCGTCCCCAACTCTATCTCAATGTTGCGTGAAGAGTCTGAGGGACCAAAGGTGGTAGCTCGCGGAAGTACGCGGCACGGCGCAGCCACAGCGCCGTACGCGTTGAGGTCCGCTGCTACGCGGGTTACTGATACCACCTCGACCATCCCTCACGGCGCACTCACGGAGCCGAGTGGCACTCATGAGTTACAACGAAGTGGGTCACCCTCAGATACTCGGGACGAGGTTATACCTACGTACCAACTGGTAGGGTCTGGGGAATCCCATGAGCCCAACCACGGTTCGCGGTTCGGCCCCGATAGCGGCCTACTTCCGATGTAGGGTGTTCCGGAACGTAGAGCTGTTGGCGACGGCGCTACAGTACAGTCAGCTTTTTCACGAAATGGTACCCTGCGGGAGAAATGCGCATCTCGTTCGGGTGCCATGGTAAGCGAAAACCCCTTAGCCGACTATGTCGTAGGTGACATGACGTAGCCGGCTCTTTTTATCAAAGCTATTCTGGTACATCGCCCGTCCACTCTCATGATTTCCGCCGAACATACGATCATCGCCTAAGTGGTCCATATTTAGAAAGTCCCCCACGAACTCGTGTCCTAGACACCACGTCTGTAGGACATATCCACCACAGACAACAGTTGTTTGAGAATATCCTGCGACCTGGAGTCCCTAGTGACGATCCACATGAACTCCGTGCGTCACTATCGCGGACCCCGGTCAAGGGAACCGACATCCCAGGTCATAGATCGCGACATGGCGTCCAACGTGGAGCTCGATTCGAACTCCCGATGTCTCCACTAATTACCCATGTCGACCAAACACAACTAAACGATCATATTTCATGACATGGCGCTCGACGTGGGGCTCGAAGTTCTGCTTCGACGTCTTTGCGGCGAGCCCATGTTGCCGATTCTTCCAATAATTCTCAAATATTAGGCCATTCCGATCAAAGAATACGACATGGCGCCCAACGTGGGGCTCGATTCGAACTTCCGATGTCTCCACCGCGGACCCATGTCGATTCAATACTACGCAAAGATCAAAGAATACGACATTCTCGTCAGTACGATGTACTACTGATTATTATTTTCTACGAAAATTTAAATACTGATAGTATGAGTAACAAAAATCAGTAGAATCGTAGACATATGTATCTACATATAATACAACATAGAGAAGAAATAAATAATAATAACCTCAAACCTAATCCACAGAACACATCCCCTTTGTGACCTAATCTTCAATAGATACACGTATTCTTTCGTATTGAACCACGAATTTCTTAAATTAAACTGGATCGTCGTTTCTTAATAGCATTTCTGTCATTTTCCAGGTGGCAGACATACTATGCTAAAACTCAATTGATGGACTTTTATCCAATAACAATAGTGTTATTACCGCGGGAAATTATGAAATTATTTATGGCGTAAACAGTTAAATACATATTGCGCAATATTTTTCCTAATACTTTCTTGTTTCCTGTGAATACTTGTTCTACAAAAATAATTGTGACTAGCTGGTAGATTCAGCGACGGTATTGCACCGGCTTTAATTTTCTTCAATGCACCAACATATTGAAAGTCATCTGGCAAAAAATTCACTGTTGATTTACTGATGTGTTTACATCCCGTCTTATATAGCAATCAACCAACTATGTGTTTGACTTTTGGGAAAACTAACAACAATTAAATGTAGAAATATATACAGGGTGTAACTAAATAAGTGTAAAACATTTTAGGGGGTGATTCCTCATCGAAAAAAAGATAGGATCTTTCATATAANTGTCTTAATTCTCCTCTCCCTATTTATTTTTCGTCTCCTAGATAGCCACTTTTTTATTTTTTCTTCACCGCACTCTTATCTCTACTTACAATAATTTTGGATATCTCGTATTCAATATCAACCAATCATATACCTTTATTACTTTATACAATTTTACTTTACCAAATTTAACACCTTTTTTAACTACATTGTACATTGTACATTGTACATAAAGTAAAGACTTTATATACACTTTTACTTCCTCTATACAGAGATTTCATTCTACTTTTACTATTATATTACATTGTCAAATTTTATCCCGCTGTCAACTAAATCATTTTTACTATATTGTCACCATCTATCTAACATGTCATTATTTATTGTATTTCAATTTCTACTTATTACAATTTCCCAAATTTTTTTTGTTAATTCTATGACATCCTGTATGTTGTAGAATTACAAAACAAATTTTCTATTTTGTTTTTATCGATATATTTTTGTTTCATCTAGTGTAGTGTATTAATTATTGCCTATATGCCCAATATAGTATTGATAACTTTCAATGATTCTACACAATTATTTAAGTTATGTGATAAGTGATTTTTTTTTTAAATATCTGTATTCCCATTTCCATCTAAATCTTTTTTTTCGTAACTTTAACAAAGGTAGAAATTCACATTTCTTAATATTTAATTTAAGACCAGCATCATCTAAAACTTTCAATACTATGTTCAAATGTGTCATGTGCTGTTCTATTGTTTCTGAGAATATTAATATGTCATCTATGTAATGTAATACAAAATTATCGTATCTATTTAAGATTTTATGCAGGGCTCTAACTAATGCAGCACAAAAACTCTGTAAACCAAATGGCACAACATTAAAATGGAATACTTCCCCATCTATCATAAACCCTGTATATTTTCGACTTTCTTCCTCCAAAGGAATTAACCAAAAACTATGTTTTAAATCTATTTTAGAAAATATTTTTGGATTCGTTATTCTACCTAAAATTGCCTCAATTGACAATGGTGCTTCATATTGAGGTATAGTACATTTATTAATATTTCGTGCATCTAAACAAATTCTAATATCTCCATCACTTTTTTTAACAATAACTATTGGATTAATATACTGAGTCCTACTTCTTGATATGATATTGTTCCGCAATAAATTATCTATTTCTTCCTTTACATTATTTTTATATTTGTATGGGATTGGGTAATTCTTTGATTTAAAATTTCCTATATCTCTTACTTCTATTTTGTGACTATAATTCTCTGCAACTCGAGTTTCTTTCATAACTAATCTTTCATACTTTCCTAATAATTTTTAACCTCATTTACACTTTTTTCTTCACATTTAATATTTAAATCATTTATATTTATCTTTTCACCTTCGTAATTATCAATTAACTCTTCTTCATCTCCACACTCTTCATTTCTATACCTATTAATTAATTCAACTTCATTATTTTCCGCATTTTTTTCTTCATAATCACACAATTCATTACTTTTAATTACCTCATACATATTTTTACCTTCACCCTCTAACTTACACTCACTCTGTTGCTTTGAATTTTCATCACTTAATATATTATTTGTAAATTCTATTACCTTGCCATACAATTTTATAACTTTCTTTTGATAATCAATTATAAATTTATGTTTATTCAATGCATCATTGCCAATAACTATATCACTATTTAAAATAGGTACTATTAAAAGTTGTAAATTTACATCTACTTCATCTATCTTAACATTTATACTTGCTAATTTTGAAGATTCATATAGTTTTTTATTATTTGCCCCTACTAAATTTATTTTTGGAATTCTTATAATTTGGAAATTTAAATTTTGATGTTGTGTTATAAAACTTTCTTTAATTAATGATGCTTCAGATCTAGTATCTACCAATAGTTTTACTAATATATTAGAAACTGTACCCGTTAAATATACTAATTGTTTTTCTTCTTCTTTTTGTTTTTGGTTACTTTCTTGTTGAATATATTCGCGTGGATGTTCGTATATACAAAATAGGGAATCTATATTTGGTTTACTACTTATTAAAAATTCTGTACTACATCAGTGTTTTGTGTATTACTGATTGTCTGCATTTGATTGTTTCTGTCCATTGAACTCGTCATAAGTGTGTTCGTGTCATTTCTATTGGAATCTTCACTTTCCCAGTAATGAATATCACTAGGTCTTTCATATCTTTGAAAATTTACCTGTCTCTCTTGACCATCATGAATTTGTATGTCTTGATTTTGGTATCGTCTTGTATTTTGTTGTGGATTGTTAGTATTAAAATTCGTACTATTACTTTGTCTAAAATTGAAATGCAATGTCTGTTCCTATTGTTATTGTCATTTCTGTTTTGGTTATTTTCTAATTGATTGCCAAACCTTCTGTAAATACTATTCTGGACTCTATTACTAGAATTTTGATAATAATTATGCTGTCTGTCTTGATTTACATTATCATTATTTAATCTCCTATTAGTACCAAATCTATTAGTGTAATTATTATTATTCGTGCGTATATTGTAATTTTGTCTATCTCGTATATTGTTTGTGTTATGTTCAAAGTAATTTATGTTTCTTTCTATCCTACTTAAATAGACACATAATTCATCCATATTGTTGATGTTATGTATAGCCAAATTTTCTGCAATTTCTGGCTTAAAATGTCTCGATATGTATAAAACTATTTCACTTTCTAACATTGGTGGACTTAAATACTTTGCTTTTGTATACAACTGTAATGCATATCTAGATAATGGTGTTTTTCTTGCATAATCATATTTCCCAAAATATAAATTTTCCCTGACTTTGTTTTGTCTATAATCACCCCAAAAATAATTTAAGAATAATTTTTCAAAAATTTTTTCATCTGTAATGTCTTGTTCTTTACTATTAAACCAAATCAAACTTTCGCCTGTTAAATTTTCCCGAATAATTTGAATTGTTCTCTTGTTTCCTTCTATTTCATACTTGTTTACCTTTTCTCGGTCTTCTTCAATTTTCTTTTCCACTAGCTTTATTTTGTTTTCCATCTCATTTTTAAACTTCTCCCTTTCTTCTTTAAATTCATTCTTTATCTTCTCCATCCACTTTTTCTTCCATATTTATATTGATTTGATCTGCATTTTTCTGTATTAATACTTTTAATTCTTCTAATTTCTTTTCCTCCTTTCCTCTCCTACGTTCTTCTTTATCTTCCATTCTTTGTTTTTCCCTTTTTTCTTCTATTTCCTTGAATATTTCCATTAAACAATCCATATCAGAGGTTTTTCTTCCAGTCTCTTGTGATTCCATTGTTTCTGTTCCACTTTCTATACCACATTCTTCCTCTTCTCTTCTAGATACAGTTCCACTTCGTAGATCAATTTTTCTTTTATTTAAGTTTTCCTTACGTTTCTTTTTTCTTCTTTGCTCTACTTCGGTTTTCCTCTTCTCGCCTTATTTCGCCTTTTTTTTATTAGCCTATTTTCGAGCCCCACGTTGTTGTGCCAATTTATAATACTATAAATAGTTATAACTTTTTTTTATATTGATGGAAATTTAATTGTTTGAGATTTGTAATGAAATGAAAAATTTAATGTTATTTATAGCATTATAAAAATCAAGTTTATATTCGAAATGTCTTAAATTGTTTAAATTTTGATTGTTTTTATAGTATTCTTAAAATCTATAAAATTATATTCTATACTTACCCAAACAAGCTCTTTTAATATCACACGTTATTTTGATCTTTGGTTTTTAAAGATAACTTTATTTTTATATAAATTTTTATTTTTAAATTAAATTATTCTCAAACTATAATTGAATGATAAAAAATTTTATCGAGCACTTGAAATCTCAGTAGTAGGTTCACAAGCTATTAACATTTATAAATATTTTATCAGGTATTTAAATTTGTTTCTTTGTATTTAAAAAAAAATAAAACAGGAATGCTTAATTGATTTTGAACTTTGTGTATTATCCCAACAGTGAACAATTGACAATAATATTTCCTATATCCCTATCTATCCTAATATAGCTAAATTCCTAAATTCGAATTTCTTATTCTAAACAAATTTTAATTATGATTACCTATCCTACACTTTGCTGTCTATTTGTCTGTAGTTTCTTACTCGTGGATGTCCTTTCTGTCTTCTCCTTCCTGTATCCTTCAACCAACTTTCCTTTATGCCGAATATATTATCTCAGATTTCTTAATTTTTCCTGGTTGCTTCTTTCTTATTGGTTTTTAACAATCCCACATAGTCGCTGTGTTTTCCTCTGCTACTCTTCCTCCCGTCAATACCTGATCTGTTCTTGTTATTTATGGGATTCCTTTTCTTTTTTATTCTTCTGTAATTTTCTCAATACTCTTGATTTTCAACTTCTTTTTTATGGCTCCAATTTTAATATCTTCCAATTTGACTTTTTCTGTCTTAATTCTCCTCTCCCTATTTATTTTTCGTCTCCTAGATAACCACTTTTTTTATTTTTTTCTTCACCGCACTCTTATCTCTACTTACAATAATTTTGGATATCTCGTATTCAATATCAACCAATCATTTACCTTTATTACTTTATACAATTTTACTTTCCCAAATTTAATACCTTTTTAATTCCTTTTTTAACTACATTGCTTTACTTTATATACACTTTTACTTCCTCTATACAGAGATTTCATTCTACTTTTACTATTATATTACATTGTCAAATTTTATCCCGCTGTCAACTAAATCATTTTTACTATATTGTCACCATCTATCTAACATGTCATTATTTATTGTATTTCAATTTCTACTTATTACAATTTCCCAAATTTTTTTTGTTAATTCTATGACATCCTGTATGTTGTAGAATTACAAAACAAATTTCCTATTTTGTTTTTATCGATATATTTTTGTTTCATCTAGTGTAGTGTATTAATTATTGCCTATATGCCCGATATAGTATTGATAACTTTCAATGATTCTACAAAATTATTTAAGTTATGTGATAAGTGATTTTTTTTTTAAATATCTGTATTCCCATTTCCATCTAAATCTTTTTTTTCGTAACTTTAACAAAGGTAGAAATTCACATTTCTTAATATTTAATTTAAGACCAGCATCATCTAAAACTTTCAATACTATGTTCAAATGTGTCATGTGCTGTTCTATTGTTTCTGAGATTATTAATATGTCATCTATGTAATGTAATACAAAATTATCGTATCTATTTAAGATTTTATGCAGGGCTCTAACTAATGCAGCACAAAAACTCTGTAAACCAAATGGCACAACATTAAAATGGAATACTTCCCCATCTATCATAAACCCTGTATATTTTCGACTTTCTTCCTCCAAAGGAATTAACCAAAAACTATGTTTTAAATCTATTTTAGAAAATATTTTTGGATTCGTTATTCTACCTAAAATTGCCTCAACTGACAATGGTGCTTCATATTGAGGTATAGTACATTTATTAATATTTCGTGCATCTAAACAAATTCTAATATCTCCATCACTTTTTTTAACAATAACTATTGGATTAATATACTGAGTCCTACTTCTTGATATGATATTGTTCCGCAATAAATTATCTATTTCTTCCTTTACATTATTTTTNCAAGTTAATCTAGACGTTAGATATGGTGTGATGTACTTCGGCCAACATCAACGAAAAGCCGCATATTGGAGACCGGCAGAACAGCGTTGTAGAAGCTTTGCACCAATACAACTGCAAGAGACAAATAGCGATTCAGCGTGGATTCCTCATTATGAGGAGATACTAAATGAGTTCCCCGACGTATTTTACGAGGAAATGACCCAGCCAACTACGACATTAGTAAAGCATACGATCACTTTAAAAAATTCGCAAACGTTCAAGATTCGACGTTACCAATACTCAGAAGGAAAAAAGAAAATTATTCGAGATGAAATTACTAAGATGCTAGCCGCCGGGGTAATTCGGCGTAGCCATTCGGCATATAGCTCGCCGATTGTGATAGTAACAAAAAAAGACGGGACGTCGAGATTCTGCGTCGATTATCGGCAGTTGAATCGGCAGACGAAAGACGAGGTGTCACAACTACCGCCAATAAGAAACATCCTGTTAGAAATTGGGAAGGCGACAATTTTTACATCATTAGATCTTAAGAGTGGCTATTGGCACGTGCCAATGTCACCTGACAGTATAAAATACACAGCATTTACCACCCCCGAAGGGGATGCATACGAATTTATGGTAATGCCTTTTGGCCTTAAATGCGCTCCGACAACCTTCCAGAAATTAATGCTCGAAGTGTTATCTGGGTATGTGGGAGAATTCGTCCATGTTTATCTAGACGACATTATCATATTTTCAAACACCCGAGAAGAACATGCAAAACACCTTACATTAGTCTTGGAACGATTGAGAACTCACGGGCTACATTGTACCCTAAAAAAATGTATTTTTGGAGCTGACAACATAAATTACTTGGGGCACCGGGTGACGGCTCAATATAATGCGGCCCAACCCACACACATTGAAAAGATACAGAAAATTTCAACTCCAAAAACTGTAAAAGAAGTACGACGTTTCCTCGGGACCGCAAATTGGTTGCGCGAGTACGTGCCAAACTTTGCCGAGATCGTAGCTCCCATCACCGATTTATTAGGTCAATCAAAGTTTCGTTGGACCAGCCGCGCTGAAGATGCTTTTCAAGAACTTAAGAAACGATTATCACGACCTCTGGCCTTAAGTCGACCGGATCCTACACTTCAATTTGTTTTGCAAACTGATGCTAGCCAGATTGGCATGGGTGCTGTACTATATCAGCTTACGGAAACCGGGGAACGATGTGTCATTTCATGCGCTAGCGCTAAGTTCAATCGGGCACAGCAAAAATACCATAGTAATGAACAGGAGGTTCTAGCGGCTGTATGGGCATGTCGCCGATATCGAGCATTATTAGAAGGGAGAAAATTCATTTTAAGAACCGACAGTAGAGCGTTACAGTGGTTGGAAAGAGTCAAGGATGAGCGAGCTAAACTAACAAGATACTCACTGCTGCTGCAAGAATTTGAATTTGAAATCCAACACTGTCCCGGCCGCGAGAACCAGTTGCCAGACTTCTTATCGAGATACCCGAGTGAAGAGTCGCATGATCCAGATGAAGAAAGATTATTACCGCCAGAGGGACGACACCCCGAAATAAACGACCGAAATCCGATAATGTCTGTGAACGAGATTGAGACCCAACCGACTAATACGACCAAACCCAAGTTTAAACGACACCGAAAAGTACCCCACGCCTTCATTAGACCTATAAGATTACAACAACTGGAGATCAATGATTTGCCCCTATACGACCAAATAGAAGCAGCTCAACGACAAAGCCCTGAATATCAAGCAACGCGTGCGAGATGGCACCGACTACAAAGTGGTGAAGAACCTGTAAGATATAACTGGCAAAAGACGTTAAAAGAACAATATACCGTTGATGACGGATTAATATGGTATACAATGGGCGTTCGAAAAGTTTTGGTAGTGCCTTTGAACTATTGGTTAAAAGTGATAAACGAATACCACGATGCACCAACAGCGGGACATCCTGGCAGAGATGAGACAATAGAAGCCGTGTCAAGATTGTATTACTGGCCAGCAATGAAAAGGCAGATAAAGACTCATGTAAGACACTGTCTGATTTGCGCATCCGTAAAGAAAGGTGGGGCCAATCAAATGCGCGCACCATTGAGACCACGGCCACCAAAACGTCCGTGGCAATGTTTAAGCCTAGATATTATGGGCCCATACACAGAAAGTCGACGAAAGAATAAATATTTACTAGTAGCCATGGATATGTGCACGAAATGGATAGAAGCCATGCCAACCGCGGATATAAAAGCCCGAACCCTAGTAGACTTCCTGAAAGATGTATGTCAGAGGTGGGGATATCCCGAAGAAACAATAACCGACAATGGCACCCCATTTAGAAGTATTCTCTGGGAACAGTTTCACAGACGGAACAACATCTCGAGTTATACCATTCCCATATACCACCAGCGAGCCAATCCAATTGAGCGGAGAAACCAAGAGATCAAAAAATTACTCCGGATCACAGTACAGGGAACCGATAACAGACGATGGGACGAAAATTTGGGACAAATGTTGTTTACGTTACGTACACGTATAAATGCGGCGACCGGAATGTCAGCGAGTGAAGCGCTATTAGGTGCTCCACTAGTGCGTGCGGGAGAGTGGAGGCACCCGGTGATAAATAGGCAAGTGGAAAACAGACCCAGAACGCGGCAAACGCGAGTGCGACAGATACACCAAAGACAGCTAGACTTTAACCAACATAACTATCCCCGACCAAGACGAGCCTCCACTCATTTTAATGTAAAAGACAGAGTACTTGTGAGAAATTTTACAGGTAAACCAGTCCTGGGACCTACCTGGAAGGGGCCATACGAGATCCTTGCCGTATGTGGAGAAGGCGTTTATGAAATTGACCGAGAGGGAGTCCAGTTGAAAGTCCATATTGATGACATACGACCGTGGCCAGAACCGCCGCCAAACCAATTACCCGAAGTAGACCCGATGATTCGACCCGAACCTGAGCTTGAGCCTGAGATCGAACGCGAAATGGAAGTGGAACCTGAAGCTGGTCCAGCCGGTGTTCGAAACCCCGGAAAACGAACACGAATCCAATCTGAAAGTTCCAGTGAAAACGAGGATGGTGGGGGTGTAGAAATTGTAACTACCGCCCAAATCCATGACGAACCCTCGAGAGAGCGACAGATCCCTAGCGACCATAGTAGACCCGATTCGACAATATATCCTGAACACTTTTGTCAAGTGCTGATGGAAGATGTAGGGAGTGACGAAGATCAACCCGTGAGTACAGAGACTGGTGAACCAATTGTGGGACTTTTCCCATGAACTAAACATTCGCCTAACGTATCTATTTCCTCGGATATGAATATTTGTTATGTTATTAATGTTCACTTACCTGAAATATACTAGAGTATATTATTTTTTGGTAATAATAGGTTAATTAAGTAAAGGAACTTAAGTTTCTCATGCAAATACTTACCTGTAGACTTCTAGTAGTAGTGTAGAAAATTTCGCAATGTCTGGATTTCGAAATTTTTTTGGGGAAGGGGGATGTCGTAGGCTCCCCAGCTTTTACTGGGAAACCACGAATCTGTGCTCTAAACTTGGTGTTTGGAAGCACAATTCAGTGTGTACCTGTCAGACTAACTGTTGTCAAATAAAAAAAAGTGTCAAAACTTATCTGCGAACCGTTTTTTCTTGCTGAGATTGCGTTCCCAAGAACCAAACAAAGAAACCGTACCAGATTACCGGAAGGTAAGCTCGCTTATTACTGAAATTTGGCAAGACGGAGTCCCTGCCGTCTGGGGAATTCCTAGGGTTCGCCCTAGAGGATCAGATGGACGCTCAAGCAATAACAGAACTTCCTCTCACTCCGCTGGGTGAAAGAAGGATTGAAGGAAGACANTGAGTTAGGCAAACTTACAAGCAACATTGCAGCCTGCAATTTGTCTTTTAGTGGTTCTCCTAACGCTGCTAATTTATCCACAATGTCAGTGTACGTTGTTACGTGATTTTCCATATCTTCACCTTCAGCTAATCGCAGCGTGCATAAATTTTTCAACAAGAACACTACACTACTCAGCGATGCCTTTTGATGATAATCCTTTAGACGTGTCCAAGCATCCTTTGCACTTTCAGCGCCACGAATGTGACAAATCTGATTGTCTTCTATGTTTAATGCTATAGATGAGAGAGCTTGTTCGTCGTTGTCTTTCCATTGTTGGTTCACTGGATTCGGTGCATTCGATTTAATCACTTCCCACACTTTTTCTTTCTTGAGTAGCATTTCCATCTTGTAGCACCATACTGCGTAGTTTTCGTTGTTTAGTTTTTCAACTGTATATCGCGCACTTGTGCCTTGAGCCATTTTTAACTGTCACTGATTTCTTTTTATAATCAATATTTAATACTTGCTTTGAATTCCAAATATCCTGGGCCCATAACCTGTCGGAGTGGTTCAGTGGAATGAATCGTTTTATTTGGAACACATAACTGCAATTGTTTATTGATAAAACAAGAATTGTTATAAATGACTAATACAGAAATACAATATATCGAAAGTAGACGCGGCGTGTTTGAATGCTTGGAAAGAACTAACTAACTGGGTGGTCGGTCGGTCCTTGGTGCCCTCCGTACTTGCAGGTCAAGAAACTGTCCCTTCGGTTGTTTATTACTTTATTACTCTTTGGGTTGCTGAATATATTACATCTAGTCCATGCAATATCGTTAATATTCAACACTAACCTTAAACAATTATGAAATTCAAAATTCATATTCCAGAATAAATATACATAAATATATAAATAACTGAATTATGTTTCTGATATTTAATTGTTTAAAACACTAACATAATGACTTGTGCATTGCGGATTTGCGCTTCGTGTGAATCTTCCGGAACCTATCCCCCCGCGAACGACAAGGTTTTATTGTATTCTTATATCTCGAGACCTTCAGTCTCAATAAGATAGGCAGAGTTTATCATGAAATTTTGTAGTGTGCTCAAAAATTGTACAGTTCTGTTAATATTGTTAAATTTAAATCTATGTTTTAGACACTGAAAGATAGAACATTAGACCAACAGTGCACTGTAACCAGACCGGGTGTCTCGCATATTGCTGGTGCTCTGGCAGTTGAATTAGCTATTTCTGTTTTACAACATAAAGATGGGTAAGTAATTCAGGTTATTTTTGTTCAATACTGTAGACTTCCAGTAAAAACGTTCGTCACTCAAAAGTCTGACCTATTTATACTAATATCACAGCAAATAAAACAATCAGCAGTCTAGGTTTCGGGCGGCATCTTTGATCTATTGAAATTCAGTGTGTTGCGTCACCGACCGCCATTTGAGGATAGAGGACAGGGCCTGATTAGGGATATTTGCAATTTTCACTCTCCTCGTTCAGGACTGTATTATCGATATTTATATAAATATATTTTCTAAAAATGTATAAGCCGCTTAACAAACACACAATTAAGGAAAAGTAATTACATACGAGAATTTAAATTTTTTAAATAATTTGATGCGGTTTTCATTTTTAACTAACTACCTACTTTTTTAACATTATCATTTTTAATGTACCTACCTAGGTAGGTATACCCACTAATAGTTATTTCATTTACTTTTGTTACGACAGAGAAGACAAATAATTTCAAAAAGCATATTACATTGTAGGTAGGTATAGGTACATATTATAAAATATAGAAAAATAATATTTTCATTTAAATTTTATAGTTTCTAATATACCTACCGACCTACTGATAGTCACAATCATATTTCTACTGGACTAAAAGTAAAAACAAAATGCTGCTTCCTACAACAGCCATTTAGAACAATTTATGCGGATCCCTAATATGGTTTATATTTCATGGTTCTTTTAATGGTTGTTAGTGCTAATAACGGTTCTGGAATTTAAAGATGCCGTTATTTACTGGGGCTGCTCATACGAATAGGACGATAAGTTTTATAAATAAATATCAAAAACTTTCGTGTTGAAATAAGTATCCCAGAATACATGCCACATTATTAGAGAATTTTGGTTATTTTAAGTTTGTTAATCGGAATGAAACTTTCCTTCAATATTTTTTTAGCAACCACTGTCGGGAAAAAGGAATTAAATAACATACATAATAACATTTGTTATTTATTTATCTAAATCCAAATATACAACTCAGCATTGGCACAGCATATACAGCAATTGGTATGTACTTAAATAAAAGAAAGCAGTACACACAAGATGCCCACAAAATATTATTTAGTCACAGCATAGTAATAATAACAAAGAATAAAAAAAATACATAAAATAAAAAACCAGCATAAAAATACTTAGCATATTTTAAATAACAATGCAAAGATGAAACATTATTTTTACAGATTTCGCCATATTATCAGTTTGTTTTTATTAATATTTTTAAAATTTCTTTAAGGTATAATAAATTCTTACTCTTATGTATAGTCTTAATACATACTCTTGTGGAAATTGTGGGCAAGGGTGGTTAAATGGCAGCTCATTGTATTGTTTATTACGACAGTTTCTGGCCGCACACTCATGTCCAGATTTTTATCCATTTCTGGATAGTTCATAGACCTAAATAAAATTTCTTATGTACCGTATGTACGCTATGTACAAAAATGCAAGTTTGACTTGCTTGAAGAGAGAGTAGATACATTATAATAAAATATACATACAAACAACACAAAATTCAGCACACACAGAATATACCTATAACAGTTTAATAGTCTAAAGTTTCAACACACAGAACAAATAAGAGTTTAATAGTAACACACACATACAATTAATAGTTTTAAACGCACTGAATCAGAAAGGGTTTAATGAATAATAATAACACACAAAAAATCACTCGCCGACTCTGAACACAGTGAACATCAAATGAAAAAAAAAAAAAATCAAAGCCTGACCACGCCACTGCCGTTTCTGACAAGTTCTAGCCTCAAATAGCGGCCTGCGCGAGGGGATGCGCGTATCGTTCCCGCCAACTACAGCTAGACTGTTGATTGTTTTATTTGCTGTGACACAAGTCTAGAAAAAATGTATGTTCGTGACTTGCGTAGACTGCGCGTTAAATACATAATCTTTGACGGGTCTATTACAGGGTCTAAAAATATTCATGTAAACTATAGAAACATTTTGTCTAGAAAAGCTTCTTGATCCCATTTTTCAAGGGTTTGTTAAATAACCTTTATTTTCTTTGGAGACTTTATAATAAAGTATAGGAATAGTCAATAAAGGAGTCATTACATAGCTACTCGTAACTAAAACTTACTGTTAAGGAAATGTGATACATCATATATACATTCCTGTACAAGAAAGTATTTGAGTTTTCTTTTAAAAATATTAATGTTATTTTCATGCCTTATGCAGATGGGCAGATGATTAAGGAATTGGATGCCTTTAAATATTGGGCTTTTCTCGAACAACGAGGTACAATGTTTAAGAGGTCGTATAGAATCGGCAGTTCTTGTACGGTAGTTATGGTACTCACGGTTACGCATGAAACTATTATAATTACTTTTTGCGTATAGTATACATTTGTAGATGTATATAGAATAAAAAGTAAGTATATTAAATTGTTTAAAATAATCTTTGCATGTTTGTCTGACATTAAGGTTAAATATTAGACGAACTATCCTCTTTTGAGAAATAAAAATTCTGGAAGCATCCCCCGCACTTCCCCATAAGATAACATTATAAGAAATATGAGAATAAACAATAGCATAATAAACACTAATTAGTTGATCAATGGTAAATATATTTTTCAGCTGAAGTATTGCATAGAAACTACTATTTAACTTCTTACATATATGATTTATGTGAGTAGTCCACCTCATATTACTATCCAAGTAGACTCCTAGGAATTTGGCGGTATTTGAAAACTGAATATTTATATTTTTAACTAAGACTGATATATTGCCTGTAATTTCCGTTCTGTTGAAAAAATGCATACAAACAGTTTTGTTTGCATTAACCATTAAAGCGTTTCTTTCGCACCAAGTTGAAAACTCCTTGGACAGGAGGTTCATATTTTTTATTAGCTCTTCTGGAGACTGTGCATCTGTTGCTAAAGTTGTGTCATCTGCATATAGAATAAGATGTTTTGTACTCACATAATGTGGAAGATCATTTATATATAATAAGAAAATTAGAGGTGCAAGAATTGCCCCCTGAGGTACTCCAAGCTCTGTTTGTTGAGGACCAGATCTCTGGTCACCCATTTTAACTATAATTTTCCTAAATTGTAAGTAAGAAGTCAGCCATCTCAAAAAGCTACCACGAAATCCCAAATTATTTAATTTATTTACCATTATACTTAAATTTACAGAATCAAATGCCTTAGATAGGTCGAAAAAAAGTGCACCTACATACTTTCTTGCATCTAGTGAGCTATGAATAAAATTAAGGAGAGCGACAGATCCACTTTCTGTCGATCTTCCCTGTAAAAAACCATGTTGATGTTCTGTTATTACATTATACTTCACTAGGAATGAGAAATTTTTTTTTATAAATACATTTTTCAATAATTTTGCATATTACAGTTTGAACAGTAGGTTTATAATTATCAAGACATAATCGACTATTTTTTTTGTGAATTGGGGTGACAAGCCTAGTATTTACGTCCGCTGGAAAGGAACCACTTTGTACCGAAAAGTTTATTATATTCGACAAAATGTGAGCAATATGTGGTGCTATACTCTTTATCAACCTTGTTGAAAGGCAGTCGATACCCACCGAATTAACATTTCTCAAAGTATTGATAGCATCCAATACATCCTCATCTAACACTGCACTGAAATAGAAAGTATTATAAACGTACATTGTAGTATAGGATAGGACCGCCGTTCCGAGATGCGGGTCTCTCGATGGAGCCGGCACAATCGGAGACAGGGTTTTCGTCGGAGATGCTCAGTCTCGGACGGTATCGCAGTCTCGGACGGTATCGCAGGTCTCTGAAGGAGCCTGGAGTTTATCGCTGTTTCGATGCAGGGGGCTATCAAACAGGGTCTTCGCCTCAGGTTGGGCTACCTCGGGCGGTACGCAGGTCTCTAAAGGAGCCTGGAGTTTATCGCTGTGCGATGCAGGAGACTATCGGACAGGATCTTCGTCGGAGGTGGTCAGTCTCGGACGGTATCGCAGGTCTCAAAAGGAGCGTGGTGTGTATCGCTGTTTCGATGCAGGGGGCTATCGAACAGGATCTTCGTCGGAAGTGGTCAATCTCGGAGGGTATGTCTCGTGAGTTGCTAAGCACTATAAATTGCCTCGTCGAAGGTATGGCAGCTTTGACGGAAGCCTATGAGCTTGAGCTCCAAAGGTCTTGAAGATATGTTAAAAGATTTATTAAACATAATTAACAGACAATAAGTGCTCTTAATTAACATATAAAAGTTATTTACCATAGAATAATATTTGTTACAATATTGCTTCATGTCGTTCGATCGCTCTATGCACTCCCACTAATGAACTGCAGATGTCGGAAGTAGACGTTCGATCGCTTTCCTCCGATTTCCATACTTTTGTTGGAACGCTCGTGAATCGTCCGCCAAAATCTCCAGCAAAAAGCACCCTTCGTCGCCGTCGACGTCGGATCTCGTTCCTTTCTGGCCTCTCCGGATAGTTGATGTCGGTATCGGGGATTTTGGAGTTTTCTCCCATTTTGAGAAAACTCTATCCTCGGTCTCGGCTTAGGCTACCGATCATCGCATCCAAACGCCAGAGCGGTGGGACCTTCGGAAGACGGTCCTTTCGGCTCAAAGACGGGGAAATTGGAAAGTGTGGTGAAATTTTTCCCGTCTTCGTAAAAGGGCTTACGAAGGTCTTTGTACTGCATGGATCTGGTTCGAAAGTGGACTGTTGATGCACGGTACGAAGTAGTACCATGGTTAGAGGGTTCGGCCGAGATCGCGCGGACAATTCCGGCGGCAGCTAGGAAAACGTGAAATCCTATTATGGCTTAGTTGGCCGTTAGTAGTTGCACGATTCGGCTCGAATTTGGATATGATAACCACCTAGGGATACTCTAGTGTGGTTTTGAGGTTCGGCCGAAATCGAATGAGCAGGACGGCTAAAAACGCGGAAAACGTAAAATCCGCGTTTCCCCGTATAACGGCGTTGTCTCATCCGATTCGGACGAAATTTTAGGGGCATAATGCCAGTGACATGAGGAGTACTGCATTAAATTTTGGCACCGATCGCTCAATAAGTTTTTGAGTTATTGACGATAGCGTCCTTGGACCAATTCGAAAGATGAGTAAAAAATTAGGTGGTTGGCCGGGGGGTCGTCTGCAGGTTGCGAGAGTCGCTGCAGTGGATACTGAGCGCTGGGATGGCAGACCCAGGCGAGATCGGCCGCGATGTGGGAGACATTGGAATCATCGACGAAATTGGTCCTGGAGGCGCTATCGCCGGAGGGATCGATGTTGGTTCATGGGGCGACGTCCGCACTGGGATTCAGAGTCGCAGAAATCGCTCTCGGACGGTATCGAGTTCGATGTCTTAAATGATACCGTGGAGGCTTTTTTGATTTGCCCGGCCGACGGCGATTAATTTTGAAACCGTGGCGGGTTTTCTGTTTGGATTGGAAAGGTAGGCGAATTTGACTGTCTCCTCTCCAATTCAACGGTCTCAGGCATATCTGTAGGTACAAGACAGCGTCTAGGAATATACTGAGTGTTCTGAAATCCTGAAACTCTCTCGAAGGGTGGAATACGACACAACGACTGCTTACGGCATAGTTTTGCATGAATTCTTCGCACAAGCGAAACCATGCCTCGAGCAGAGAACAACTAAGGTTTTCTGCCTCGAGCCTAGATAGTTATGCAGCATCTATGCTGAACTAATATGCGGATGAAATATAGTACTCCGCTAAGTATTATAAAAACAATTAAGTTTATTAAAGGTCACTTTTTTTGTAAATACTGAGCTTGAGCAAATGCTTTGCCAGATAACATCGTCTAGATATTTCAGGCAATAGACAATATTACGTAATTGGCAAGGCACCTGTAGGCAAAATATATAACTACATTCCGTTAATTATGGTGAATATTATAACAGGCAATATAATTATGCAAACTCTCAAGTACATAAATGGTAGCTATTAGGTATCTATTCAACGTTCTTACAATAAAATCAACAAATTATTGTTTATGAACTGAGTACACTTAATTTTATACCATTAAATTAAACCATTAATAAAAATCAAAGAGCTGATCATTTTCTAGATTATATTAGTTTTACGAGTGTCTGTGAATATTGCTATTATAAATTTTTTCGGTCAAAATAAGACGATTTGATTAAACTTACCTCTATTCTAAACTGTTAAAACCACCATAATTTTTTGGTGACACGTTTATAACGATTCACTTATTGTGAATTTTGTGAACGCAAACTTGAAAATGTAACTTCAATTAAAAAAATCTTTTTTATGACACTTGTAAAAGCTTATACAGGGTGTAACTTTAAATGGGTTTTTTAGGGGTAATAGTACGTGTTCTCCAGAATACAAATTTGAAATTCTTTTTCTTTTTTAATCAAATATATTATTATTTCGGACAAAAGCAGAAGAATGGACTATCACTATAAAAAATAATGTTAAGCACATTTTTCCTATATTTCAATAGTACTTAAAATAAAATTACTCGATTTGATTTTTTTGTCAATACTTTGTACCTAAATTTTTCCGCCCTCTGGTATGGAAGTCAAGAGCCGCCACTGCTAGTATCGCACTAGGCCAGCAGTCTTCAAACTTTTACGACTTGCGGAACTCGATTTTTTATGTACTAATAATTGCTAGTTTTAAGTAAGAGTGTAATTTTTTTTTAATATTGTAGTATCGATATTGTTAATTTCAAAATTTTGAACCGGAAACCCCAAAGAAGTTGTAGGGAACCCCAGGGTGCCGCTTAACACAGTTTGAATACCGCTGCACTAGGCGAAACAAACTACTCCACTACATATTCGTTGACATTTGTCAGAAAATTTTACGGCTTTTAAAAATTATTAATTCGAAACAAACATTTCCTTCTGCATTAGATAGTACGAGGTTTGATGGAAAAGCAACGGGAATTGTAAATTTTCTCAGGAAGTATTTATTTAATCTTCAGTTTTTATCCCATCCCCTTCAAAGTAGTCTCATGTGGTGTTATACACTTATGCCAACCAACTATACCATTGATATCGAAGAAAGCGGTTAGAAGGACCTTCACATTTTACCAGATCTCGCCTCATCTTCGATGTCTTCTTGGTTATTCTGAAAACATTTTTCCATTGATAAACTTGTGGCTGTTACATAATATCGTCACCAAAAGACTTCTTTAACATTTTGAACCGTTCACTGCACTTAATTCCGTTTTTTACACAAAATATCAAACAAACTCTCTGATCCAACATTTCGCCACACAAAAAATCTCCAAAAACACTGAGGTAAGTCTTACTCATTCGCTCGCCAAACACAAAGTAAACGTGCAGCTACCTAAAATTGACTGGTACGTCACTGACAATGCTACAATACACAAACAAAAAAAGAATCAACTCGAAAGAGAAGATACAACACGCGCAATTTAAAATTTATTAGTTATTTTTTTATCAAACCTCGTATGTATAACCTTAAGATATATATTCAATTTAGGTATTAAAAAAACACTAATTTTGCATGTTACTCTGAAATTTCTATTAAGATTAATAATTTGTGAACATCCAAATCAATTAAGATAAGAAAAATATATTATTCATATTAAATGATGTAAGTTTTGTAAGTACCTAACACTATATTAATTGCTAAAATTATGTTAGTCAAAAATGATTGTTTCCAATGTCTCGTTGGAGATTTTTTTATGGGAGAGTCAAATTCGTTTTCCTAAACTGAAGGAGAAGCTATCAATTTTAATTTGTTAGATAAACTTTAATATTCCACTTTATTAAGTCACGGTTAATTAATAATATTAGTGGGGTTTACTTGTATCTATACCGTATATATAATTTACCCATATCAAATTTTGCTGGATTCCGGGCAGTTGGGAATATCTAAAGGCAAGTCAAATTACTCTGCATAGTTTCCAATAGATATGGAGTCACAGTCACTGGATACCTCAGATTCGAAAGTCCGAAGTAATTACTTATGTAACTACATTAAAACTCCAATTCTGGAAGAGATTTGAGACGTATCAACTACGAAAATAGCGAGTTTTACAGATTTAGATAACTTGATATTTTTAGAAAAACAGGATTATAAAACATTTTATTTGGAATATGCAGCACACACCGATATTAATTTTTTACAGCGTAGGTAAATGATATGTTCCGAGGAAAATAAGGCACAGGTCTTCTGCCTCTACTTGCATGTGCTATTGTACGAAATACCACATGCTTTAACGGACAAAAAGGGGCACTGTCTAATTACTCACTCACATTTATAATATTATTTTCCAAATGTATAGTTATATCGTAGTTACTGAAATTTAACTTATTGTAATTTTGCAACGTTTTAATTATTTCATTATAATTATCGTTGTTGAAGAAATGATTATTCAGACTAATATGTAAGTTCTTATTTCAAAATAAATAATTTTATAAACATTCCGTTATCTATTATTATTTAATAACTTATAGCCTCCACAATATTCACTTATTGATAATGTTGGTTTAACATAATCAGCATTTTAAAAATGAAAAATTCTTAATATTCAGTAAAAAAAATAGTTTCTCGTCCACCCACCGAAAGCGTTGAAACTTTCAAACAGACTCAATACTAGATATTCCAATCTATATAGAGTACGCTTCGTGGACACTTCTAATATGTCATAGTTTTTACCTATGACCACTACTGTAAATACTTAAAAACACACCGTCTGCGATCAATGTAAGATTCCTATTACGTATGGTAAAAAAATCGCACAGTTTTCCTAGCAACCGCCTAGCAACGGTCAATACAATATTGTTTGTATTCAACGTTGCTAGGCGGTTGCTAGGAAAACTGTACGATTTTTTTACCAAGCTGTGCGATTTTTTTATCGTACGTAAAACAGGAATCTTACATTGATCGCAGACGGTGTGTTTTTAAGTATTTACAGTAGTGGTCGTAGGTAAAGTATAGTACGTAATACGTGGTGTAATGCAATTACGCACTCATAGAATTACGCACTCGCCGCTACGCGGCGTCGTGCGTAACTTTTCAATTCGTGCGTAAAATGCTTTTTACAACACTTATTACGTAATATACTATAGTCATTATGATTTTTTAATTAAAATTAAAATAAACTTATTACGGATCCCAAAGCAATGCAATTCAGTCTACATCAGTATCGTTTTGGAAATTTAATTCTGTTAAAATCCAAGCGAAAATATGATCTCTTTCCCTTCGAATGTGTTCTCTTTTTAATTTAGCGCAGGCGGGTATCGTTTTCACTTAGGGCTCATCCTATATTTGATGACCTGTACTTGCCTACAGTTTAATTAAGGTTAATAGGTACATCTTTTCAGAATCGAACAAAATAATCAATAGGTAAATAATAGTAAGTAGTAATAACCTATTCTTTTGCAAAACAATGGTTGAATCCAAACACTATCATGATGTTTATCCATCCATTGAATGGACTGTAAATGGTGGAAACAAAAAATGTCTTTAAATGAGGATTGTTCTTGATTTAATAATCTTGTGAAAAGAAAACGGTTATCTCCTGTTTCATACAAAGCTTGCTTCTGTCTAATAAAGTTGAATTATAACATTATTTTGTTGCATCTGTCATGGGTTTAGTTTGGATATTTGGGAGCTTATTCTACCTGCAAAAATATTATTACGTAAGAGTTTTACAATTTATTTTAGTTAAATTAATAATAATAGTAAACATCTCTTCTATTGCATTTTAATAATAGGATTTACTATATGCATTATTACTATTATTATGTGTGTTATAAAAAACATTATAGACCGTTTGGATCGTTTCCTTTTTTGAATTATACCTGAATGTAAAATTTTGAATTACAAATATAAAATTATCCGTTGCTTCTATAACTAAAAATATTTAACAATAAATTAACTGAACACATAAATTACCTAGTTATTATTAATTTTAAATTAATGGTCTATAGTTGACATTTTCCTTTCTCGTATACCAAAATCTATTCTTCTAGTACATTTTTTAATATGCAATACTAGCAGTCATGCTTCCAGCAGAGTTCTTTTTAATAATAATTTAAATTGTACTTTTCGTAAGAGTGTTATGTTCTTATTGTTGAGAACCTGTTCATAAATTTCATGAGCGTGCTGCCAGATTTCCGAACAGCCGACTTCGATTCCAACAAAAACGGTTTACCTGTGTCATGGGCGCAACCAAGTGATGGTATAAAAGGAAATTAATAATTTAAACAAACAGCTTTACGTAATTATTTTCCTATACCTGGTAGGAAATCAGTTATCTTCATTTTTCGTAATTATATACTGTGCTTAAAACAATTGCTCACCACCGCTCATTATTTTTTTAATTTTTAAATTTTCAGGTTTCTAGGGTTATTCTTTTGTTATCTCTTGGTATCTAAAATTTACTATTTCCTGTATTTTCTTGGGATATTACCAAACAGCATTATTTTAGTTGTTTGAAAATATCCAAATAGATATTTTAAAATGTCGCTAATTCATATTTCCAATGATTTATCCTTTCTAATAATAACTACCAGTTATTTATGATTTATGTAATCCTTTCTACTTTTTCTTTAAGTGCTAAGTACATCTCTAAAGTTTAAAGGTTTAAAACTTTTGTCCCTGCATCTCGTTCCTAGCACTGTTACTACGAGTTTATTGATTTTTTTCGTTACATATGCCTCATTTTGTTTTTTGAGTAACTAATATTATCAATATCCAACGTTGACCGCAATTTTGAATATTGTGACTGAAGCGTTGACGGCTTCATTTTATTTGCTAAGTTTGATAAATACGCCATCAATACATCTTCTGAATACAATTTAATGTTTTTTCTTTGCACCAATCCATAAAACGTTGGTAAATAAATTTCTCGAGATTTCTTTGCGAGAAGATTAAAAAAAAACCTCTTTTGCACACTCCAGTATCTCCTCAGATACGTTTAAATCTTCATTAGATTTCATTTTTACAAATTGAACCACAAACAATCACAAATGAACTCTAATGTTTGACAAAGTATCCATAACTACATCGATATATCCTACTTAGGTACCTACTTTGCTTTATTATTCATATTTGGTTTGAATAATTTCAAAGCGTAAATGGGGGATTTCGGTTTGAGAAAAAAATAGCATGTTTTATTCGATTTAAAAGTATCTTTTTTGCCTCGCAATGTTGCATTCGCTCGGCTATGCTACGCTTCCCCTCGCAAATACAAAATTTACTCGCCACAAAAGTAACACTTTTAATTCTAATAAACGATATATTATATATGAAAATTTTTGGGCGTAATAATATGACGTTTGTACCCTATATTGCCTTATTTAAAATAAAGTTATTATTACAATCTCAAACTCCTACCATTCTCAGTCATCACTAACATCTATGTGTGGAAGTTACAATGAATTGACCATATTCCTTAACACTTTGACTTAATTCAAAACCATATCTGTCCTAATTCGTGTTCCACTTATTTAATAGTTTTGTGTACTTAAAAAATAGATTACTATTTTATACGTTGTGTAAGTATACTAACACTTCTACATTTTATTTCAATTGGAAATATAAAATCTACCTTATGCACTTATTTTTTTAAAATGAAATTGAATAAACAGTGAATTTATTTTGTCGTATCATTTAATTCTTCCCTTGCTCGACGCCCATGGTCAGTGCCTTCTTTGATCCGGCAGGTCGTCCTGAGAGGCGCGCTTATGGCCAAGGTAATGTTTACAAGACGGTGCATAACAGTCAAGTGGTCGAAGTTTTAGTGAAAATTCGTGCAAATTGAATGAAAACAACCTCGTAAAATCGCGAAAATGACCAGGATGTGATCCGATACCGTGGAGGTGCAGTGCTTAGTCGATCGTCGATTTTTTCGTGGTAAAATTGCAATGGAATGTGGTGGGCCAACAGGTGAGGTCGGCCCGTACCAGGGACACAACGAGGCCGTTGGTATGCCGTAGTGCGTGGCGACATGGCCCATCAAAATGGCTCTACGCCCTCGGGGTGGGAACTGGCTCCCCTCAAAGGGGGTAGCTCCGAGTCCCCCGAGGAGCACTGGACGGGGGTGGACCATTTGTCGGGCCCCCTCAACCCCCTATGTATCACAGATGCCAACCATGAGATTCTGAGACCGAAACCGAGGAGGTTAGTTGTACTAGATATTAAAAGTATGTTGGGCAAAGAGGAAATGTTTTTAATGACAGAGAACTGTGAGAACTATTTAAACACGTGGTGATAATAATTTTATTTAAGACGTAATGAAATTATAATATTTGTTATAACAAGAACTACGAAACCTTAGTTCAAAGGTTTGCCCCACATGGCATAGCAGTATCTACTTATGTAGGTGAATCTCAACATATTCATTAAATTATAAACTATTTAATATGCAGGGTAAATATATTTAATTTCAAATTAATATAAAACTTTCGTTTTAATATTCAAAAACGAGGTGCAAGCCATGTACTTTGAACATACAAGAAGGTAGTTTTGGGAGCTTAATTATTTTGGATTCAATTTAATTTACCTGCCTTTCAAAATACTTCCAGTTCGTTTTATGGTAGAGAATTCAAAACGCTTAAACATGGATTTTCATTAATGTACTCGTACATGTATGTACCACTAAAAATGTTATTAAATCCATTTATTTATAAAATAACAAATAGTAAATAATCAAGCGGATATATCGGACATAAGAATTAAATAAAATATTAATTATACAGGGCGTTGGTATAAAATTTAAGGAGGTGAAAGTAGAGCCAAAAATAGTAAAAAAAGTTGCTATAAACATTGGTCCTCCCGAGCACCGCTATTGAGATATGAAAAATCCAAAAAAGTCTTATCTTTTGGATATTTTTTTAAATAACTTTCTTTCTGATCGAGATAATGGAATGCAAATTGTAGGTAATAATCATACCATACGAATAAAACAATATAAAATGAAAATAAGCGGAAAATGGATAAGTGGAGGTCAACTACAAATGCTAAAATGTAAATAATAAAGCAAACACAGCATAACAAACTAAACAAGAACACAAAAAGGTTCGTGTTTAATTTGTTTACTTTTTTTTTACGTTAAATGCAAACATACAAACGTCATCTACGCAAGATCGATAATGTGGCTTTTGTTTCAGGACCTAATTGCCGGGTTGTGCGAAAATACTGTTTATTTTGGGAAAATATAGGACTAGTATAACAGATAAAAAATTAGATTAAATGGTGGATGTTGTTTATGTGAAGTGTGAACTACATTTTTAATTTGTGAAAGTCTCCCAACCCAAGGATTTTAGTTACGACCAAAAACATGTTTTATTAACACTACAGGGTGTTTTGGAAAAAGTACCATAAGTTCAGGGGTTGCCAAAACATGAAACAGTAGATACTTATAATATTTTTTTTCTAAGGACTATAGGGCTATCGTCTTTTGTTTTGAGTTATAAGGCGTCAATTATAATGTTTTAAAATTTTGACCATATTTTTTCTAAAAAACAATCTAAGCAATAAAATTTGGTACAAGTTTTTAGTGGTGTTAATTACTTCAGTGTTATTAGTTTTTGACCATTTCCTGGCTACAACCTTGTCCAGTGACATTTTATGACATAATTGTTTTGAGGTAAGGTTTTTCACAATGTTTGTCATATATTATAGTGTAAATTTTCATTTCTCATAAAAAATATACTTTTGTTAAATTCGCTACGAACGCTCTGTTATTTGAAAAAAAAAAAAAAACAATTGACTGCCCCAGTCAACCAGCCTTTACTCCTTTAATATACAAGGTGTCCGAAACCAATGTGTCAAACGTCAAGTTAAGCTTAGATAAAACAAACTAATTTAGATCGCATTACATTATTTTGTTTTTTTTTTAAATTGTCAGTAGTAGTTAAAATGTTTTTTTTGTAGGACGAAAACACATTAAGGAAGCGATTATACTAAATAAATAAGATAAATCCGTTTATTTTAATCCAAGGAAGCTACTTTTGTAGTACCGCATAAAGAATAAAAAGACATTGAGACAGTAAATTACGGTTTTAAATAAAGATACGTTTTTACCAATTTCAACGAAACAATTTTTTATGCAAAACAGTAATATATACCCTGTGAAACATTTTCTAAATCTTTCTAAACTCAAAAAGATATTTCAATAAATAACAAAGCTAATGACCACTAGTTTATGATAAAAAACTAATGACACTAATATATTCAGTATTCTTAAAAGTTTACCTGCATTCCATAGTATTTTGGAAAATATAGGGTTAAAAAATCTTCTTTGACTCCCTGTATCTCAAAAACAAATGAAGATAGACCCATGGTCCACAGGAAGAAAATCGTCATACTTTTTGATGTTCTATCAGCGCCTAAAAGTATTTTTTAGAGACATCGCAATATACAGTTATTCTGTTATCAAAAATTGAGCAATGAAAAAATAAAAAATTATATTTTTAACTTTATACCTGTGTTATGATTTGTTTAAAAAATGCATTAATTCGCCTAATGAGAGCATCTTTTAAAGTATATTTTGATTTTTAACTCGAATAAAAATAGGAAATATTAAAAATTAAACCGCTGTAGGTACTCGTATTTTTAGAGAAAAGAAAATATTCCATTAAATTTTTTTCCAGTACAGAGTAAAATGTTGTATGTTGTGTTTATAAGGCGGCAGTCATTCTAACAAAATGCGTATAAACATTCGTATTTCGTTTGTTTTCCAGAAACAGAGCTTGATGAAAATAAAATAATATTAACTTATATACCTCGACGTAGATTGATGAAACTTGGGCTAATATCTTAACTAATTATGGACAAGAATCCAACGAGTTAGTAGTTGGCTTACAAATCTGTCAATCAGTGGACATATTGAGGAATATTAAAAAATCGTGATATTAACTGGATCTTAAATACTTATTAGCATGGAAATCAATTTTATGTTCTGCAAAATGAAATTATTGTGTAACGTGTGCGTTAAACACAAGCATTTATTAGAGAAATGATCTGCTATTTATAAAATTAGAATATTAATACATTACGAGATAATTTGAATCACTTTTTTTATATCCTCTACATTAGTATCATTATCACACCATTATGTAACGAGGATTTCTTATTTTATTAATTATATAAACCTGGGGATATATGAATATATATGAAGGAAAGTTGCAGGAAACCTTTTAAATTTTGTAATAACTATGTTGCAAAAATCGTGTTGTTAAGTCAAACAGCCATCTTGGATTTTTTCTAACTGGACATATTATATTTACAATTTGATGTATTTAAACATATTAGCTTCGTAGGATTAAAGTGGTGGGTTTCATAGGTCCTGTTTAATAAGAAGGGAGTGTCATAAGGGTAAATCATCTTATGGTAAACTCACTTGGTCATATCTTCGTCAGTAGTACGATATTTTTTCACAGCAATATTAGTAAAAAAAAGTGTGTTGCAAGTTAAACTGTTACAAATGGTAGCCCACAAAAAATTTTGCAGAGTAAGTATAGGTCATAAAAACTAATAAAAGAAGTAATAAAAATCCTAATATAGAAACCATAAAATCTAATAAAAAGAAATTACTAAAAAATAATAAAATCTTGATTGAATCTTTGATTCGCGTTTCAAATCTTCCCCTCTCACCCTCTTATATTAAATTTGTCTCATTTATAATTTATATCATTATTTCCTCAATATAAAATTCTTGCACAAATTCTGTTCAGTTCAGAAATAGATTATGGATGAATTTTCATAAATGATAGTTTTCATGTCGTTTAATAACGTGTAATAGTTGTAGTGTAGTGTAATAGGCATAACTGTTGATAGGATTGTGGTAACGGGAATTTTCATTTTACTATACCATTATTAAACTTAAACAAAATTAAATTGTAGTTTACAAGATATAATTTTTGAAAATTTGTACCTACTGTTACGACATACATTTTTTGTATCTTATATTGTAACAAAATTTGATTTGGGTATTTTAGACACAACTAAATAATATAAAATTTTTTTAATAGCATTCCTATTAATCAAACGTGAACAAATAAAAAATGCAATAAAATAAAAAACGATTACACCGTTCTGGATTAGTTGGTTAGTTGGGTGTATAAAATTACCTTCACATCGACTCATTTAATGACTTTTGGTATATATAAGTTCCAGAAAATGACTAGTCGCGTCGACCTGAGTTCAGTTACCGTTCATCGTAAAATTCAGTTGTCAAATGATTATACAAGTGAGTTTATTGTCCTGGTAGGGATCGTATTTATAAAAATCTCTTTCTGGGAACCAATTTTTAAGTATGATGTTGCGGGGAGTATAATAAATACATAAAATTTTTAGAAAGTCAGCTTCTCTAATCGTTCGTCTGGATCAAAGAAGTAGTGTTGATCATAGAAATATGTAGTGTCTATGGAATAGAGAATTAAGTGACAAACAGTTGGATAAAGAATTACTCATGGAGGTCAAATAAGGATTTTCTAGTCTCTGTATAAGAGGAACTTCATTTAAAGATTGTTCTTTGTCCTTTTATAATACTGTAAAATTAATTGAGAAAAGCATAAATATGTACTGGTCTCATGGGAATTTCGACTTTGTCTATTGAGGAGTGACAGAAAATAAACCAAAATATTATGTCAACTAACAAAGCAAAAAAATTAACGTATATAAGGTACCCCATTTAAATAAGATAGAAAGAGAGAGGTTTTCGAAAAGACAAATCTAACACCGGCACACAAAAGAAAGTAGCCTCTACATTTGATTTGACCCGATACACTTTATATATTTTGATGTGCTGAATCCGAATCTGGAGTCCATCGTCGCAAAAAAATTGGGATCGTGAATCCCAAAAAATCTTGAATAAATGCGATGGATATGAATTAGTTCCAAATAAATTCGACTGACTCGAACCAGGCTTTCTTTGGTGTTGCTCATAGACTTTTCTTCTCTTGCTGTGAACTGTTTTCTCTTCGAATGACCTATTCAGAGGGTTTCTCTTTCTGTTCTGTCTATTCTGATTCGTTTCTATCTTTAATGTCCAACAGAAATCTGCTATAATGTTGATATCCTGCATTTTACTTACCTATATCTTGATGGAATCTTTCTCCTTGCTTTTCACTATATTCTCCAAGGTTTTGAGGAAGGTTGTCAGAGTAAGAGTGTAGGAAGTGCAATTTAAGATTCACCAAGCAACTATTTGAAATTTTCACAACATCTCTTCAACCAAATTTTCTGCCAAGCAGCATTTTCAGTGTCATTCATCCTTGTAATGAAATTTTCGTTTCGATAAAAAGTGCGATTTGTGACCTTCAATTTCGCATCACCTATCGCTGGAAACTTCTCTCCTAAATATTGAAAACAGTCACCGTCTTTGTCCAGAGCTTTGACAAACTGCTTCATGAGACTAAGCTTGATATGAAGAGCTGGTAGTAGAATTTTTGAAGACTCAATCAGTGGTTTATGTATGATGTTCCTCAACGCTGGATGTAAGTCCATTCTCGTTGACCACTTTTTCTGAACGTAGCGATTTTTCCTATCTCTGCACATAACAAGTAAGGATATTTTGTGAAACCTGATTGCTGGCCCAGGATCATGGTTGAAACTATTAGATCACCGTATACTTTTCATTGATGTTCCGAGTAGTTTATTTTCTCCAACACTATCTGCAAATTCTCGAAGTCGAATTTATTTTTAAGTAATTCATATCCATGACCTTTATTCAAGATGTTTAGGGATTCACGATTTCCATTTTTTGCGGAATTTTGCGATTTTTGCAAAATGTTTGGGTAATGAGGCTCAACAGATTTTAGATTCAAATTCAACTCGACAAAACTTATGAGAAGAACACTCGATCCAATCTAGAAAACTTCTTTCTAAGTTTTCTCACTCTCATTAATATGATTTTTTGCCATTTTGCTATTTTTTCAAACTCAAAATACATAAGGAACACACTTGATCGAGGTCAGAAAATGTTTTTTGGAATTTTTTAATGCTCACTAATGTGATTTTTGGCGAGTTTTCACTATTTTTGTTGATTTTTCGGCGATTTTTGCAAAATCTGGGGGGGGATGCAGCTTAAAAGACTTCAGATTTGGATTCAGCACATCAAAATATATAAGAAACCCACTTAATCAAGTTCAGAACAAATTTGTTCGAATTTTTTTGCGCTCACTAACGTGATTTTCGGCAATTTTTCAGTTTTTTGTGTTAAATGGATTAGATTCGGATTCAGTACCTCAAAATACAAAAATCCTATCGGGTTAAATCAAAGATACATACCACTTTTTTGTGTGCTGGTCTAAAAATTCAATTATTTTTTTATAGACTATGAGATTGCAAAATATTTTCTACAATTTCACTCATTACACCATTTTGTTAGATAGAACTCCTTGTACATACACACTTTATATTAGGAAATCATTACAATTGTATGATGATTAACTTGCAATGTTTGCCCACAACCAATTCGACGCATGTTTAATCATTCTCTTAAACCTACGAATTGCTTAACTGGTAGACCAACTCAGATTTTCAATGCAGGTTAACTAAACTCTCAATTGTTTCAATTAGAACCTAAATTTACGGTTATGATTTTTATACAATATATTTCACGGCCGTTACTCAGTGAAGGAAGCGATGTAGACTTCTTTTAGTGTTATCGTGTCTTCCAATTGTTCATTTTTTCAAATGCTACCAAACCACAGTAAAACTTAGTCAACAGCATTTCATTACATATACGAAAATAATCATACATGACTGAAACAAAGTGAATATTGTATACAGGGTCAGAAAGTACCGATGGTCCATCTGCCGTTACGTGAGAGCGATAAAGTAAGAAAGATAGAAATCCATGCGATAGAGAAGGATGGCTATAATGAAGGCGTCTCATAGTCACCGCCCGTTTCGCCCTTCCACAAATAAGATCCACTTCTTATTCTCCACTTAAAATCGAGCTGGAACACGAGACATAGTTGCCTTACATATACAATAAACCGGATGCCACGACGGGGAATTCAACAGCCATGAATCGTCTGAATTCGGAGAGGACAGATGTCATGATCCAAACCGAAGAATTCCTGAGACTTCGCGAAGCCACTCCAAAGTGCGATCGAAAGTCGACTATGGGATCTTTCAGTTTAGTAACCAGAACGGGAATCTCTGATTAGGAGTTCAAGCGTATTTGTTGTCTCTCAATACATTAAAGCCGCCCTTGCGTATTTAGAGGGAAATAAATCCCAAGGTTATACTGAGGATTTGAATTGGTAGGGAAAAAAACCTGAAAAACTAAAAGCAGTTTTTTCCGGATTCGTAGATTCAATTTCAATTTGAACTAAATACACTTTTTTATAATTCAGAACATTGTTAAAAAAATTATTGCCAGCGCACCGCTCCGGACCCCGACTAGCTCTCTAACGTCCAATCTGCTCAGGACTTTTTCATCCTGTGACGTAAATGCTAAGAGATATATCCAAGCATAAAATACAGTGTTAAAAGGGCTTAAAGACAAGGAGATAGACACAGATATTTCTGTGAAAAAAAGTAGCCACAGTGAAAAAAAGTGCTCATGAATCCTAAGAATCAAAATATTTTAGTAGAAACCAGCTCAGCTGAAAGCCTTTTTACCAAACCTCTAAGCAGAACGACCAGTCAAAATGGAGAAAGATCAACTCATGCACTCTCTCCAAGGTTTCCGTAGCAGATGGTGCTGTGAGAGAGGCGTCCGACAACCCTGTTTACCCCACTGCAGAGCTGCAAATGACGGTTTTATCTAGAATAGAGGTATGGGAAAAACAAATACAAGACAATATCCATTGTAGTAAAATTGATTTTGTTTTTTTATGCAAACGCGTTATGGGCATTAAATACCAACCTTACAATTAAATCTTTTTTACCTCTACTAAAAAAACTACGTAGTTATTACTTATCCTTATCTTACTCTTATATCTGGGTTTTCAGGTTTTTATATTTTTCTTAAATAAAATACTGCAAAACACCTTAATCCAGATTTTTACAGCAATTTGCGATGAAAATATATTTACTTTATTTATAATATACTACTGGGAGAAAATTTGATCTTTGTTCTCAGTTATTTCAATATTGAATTTATGTTACGTTAGAACCCCCGTATTTACTCAAGGATCGGAAATTTTGAATTCCCTAATTAGGTTAAAACAATAAAGAACTTTAAATATTTCATAAATAATTAACTTAATAAAACATAAAACAATCCAAGAAGATATCTACACGCTGTGGAGATGACGCAAATGGTAAAATATTAAATAATGGGGATGCCACTTCTTTTTGACAATGCCCTACTAAAAATACTTTAAACGATACAACTGCAAATGATACTTTCTTCCAAAAACTTTTTCATTATGTACACTTTTCAAGTGCGGTTTCCTCTAAATGTATATACATATGAATTAGTACTACATATTTGGATTGTTATTTTTATTTTAGATAAAATTCACTTTAGGCATATTAAAATGCATGTATATAGTAATAATGTTAATACAGAAGCAATGGGTATTTACATTTTAGAGAGTAATATTTCACTATGAACTTCATTGTAATGAGCATTTAGAATTGGCGGAAAATCATTATCGTCCACATGCGATGGAATATCATACGTAATTAATATATAAAAATTAGTCCATTTAATAAAAATACCCAGCATGCCAGCAGTAAGAATCTATTTTTTCAATAAATTTGACTTTCAACACATTTTTTACACTGATAGGAAATCCATTCCTAAGTCGTTTCACAAATATTTTATAAAATTAAAGTATAACTAATTTGTGAATTTAATAGACATAGTTTGAACGAGACATTTTTAAATTTATTTAAATGTATGGACCCGTAAAAAGGCTTGAGATGAACAAAATGAACCGTGGTCCATGATGTAAACTCGGAGTCCTCAATACCTCCATGTCTTATTTACTCACTACAGTGTCAAACTACAAAATTTATAATAAAAAGATTGTAATATTTTTAGCTTAGCCTCTCAAGGAAGGCTAAATGAAAAGCTGAGACAAGGAAATAGAAACACATTAGTTGTGCATATTTTAGTAATCTTAATATTACTTATTTGAAAAATCCATAGCATTTGACACGTATAGTACGTCTTTAGTTGTAGGATTACTATGAATAGTTCTTCATGTTACCATTTCCCAGATGAGAGTTTTGGGTGACCATTTTCATTTTGTCCTTTATCAGTTTTTTGTTATTTCCATTTTTGGTAATTTAAATAATAAGTACTGGCTATAATACTGAGCATATGGCATTTACTACTATTTCTACTATTTTTTTTCCATTTCTTGCAATGGTAAAACGTCTAGTAGTGTATAATCAAAATTTCCTTTTCATTCTGTGCCACTGCTAACATTTATTTTATAACGAAATACATATTGAATACAAATCGATAAAGTTGTATGTTTCTATTCGAGGAATACAAAATTAAAAAAAATGTAACATGGTAGGTATATTTCGAAATTACAAGATAATATTTGAGGTGGATCTCACAAGTAAAAGTAATTTACAAAAATCGGAAAAAATATTATTTAGTTCCCCTAGAACGCTAACAAATTAGGTATTCCCATTCCATCACCTCTGTCGGCTAGTTAAACAAACATTTAAAATATTTATATAAACGTTATTCATTGTAATATAATATATAATAAATATAATAAAATGCGAAATTGTTTTGTCTAAAAAAAAAATTTCGACTATTTTCTAACCTAGTCTGCCTTTTCATACTGCTTGCTTTTCCCCTACAGGTATGCAAAAAAATGAATTTATTTGAATTAGCTCAATATTTTTAAAGTAACGTAAAAGCAGCAGCAATAATAAAATATTTATCTAAATAATTTTTCTGATATCTCTCTTGTTCAGTAATACAGGCCGATAAAAAAAGGATTTTTTTTTATTTTTAGTCTTAAAACTCTTCTTTTTTTTTTGTCGACCTGTGTAATTAATGAAATTTTAAAAAGGACAAATTAATTTATTTGAGATCTCATTTAGGGTTCGTCCCCAATAGTAACCCAGATAAAGGACGTTGCAATCGAATGCACCACGGATTCGTCACATAAGTTTATTAACCAGCATATCATGTTTTAATAAAAATGTTAAAGTAGAAGCAAAATGCGCTTAAAGCATTTAATGTAATAGCATACTACTCACATCTGTAATTAATTAAAGCTATAATCTTGAATTTTATTAGGTAGAAACTTGCAATTGCAGCATTAAACTTAATGTCAATCGCATTAAAATTTATAGCATTCATATTATTTTAGTTTTATATGATGTGATTAACCAACAGTTTTTTAAAAGAGAATAGTAAATTTTAGTATATTATAAAATTTCATAACGCTGTTTCAATGTTTCATAACGCGAGGCAAAAAATTAAAATATAAAATAAAATTTTTGCCTGCAAATTTCTGCATGTGATCAATGATCAATTTTAACAAATTGTAGCAAGCCATGAAATAAATAATAAAAAATACGTCATGAATTAGGTGACATAATAAAACATCAATAAGAGTTTTCCAGTAATTTTTTTATGTAAACGCAAAAAGTAATTATAACAAACACCATCATCAGCGCGGATGCAAGGTTGGCAGCGCAAAGCTTATCGTATTCTGATTGGATGTTTTGACTATTTTGAATGTATACGACTGAATTCATTATTTTTTGTATTAATTGCTCATACCTAATTATAAAATTTCTCTTCGTGAACCAATTGTTTTAAAGGTCTCTATATAAAATAAACCAGAGGATTCAAGTCAGGTGATCTAACAGGCCATAGTCAATAAGCCGATAACCCCTGTTTTTCTTTTTGTAAAACATTATTACGCGTTTCATTGGCCTGGTGGACTATTATACTTTTTATACTAAATTGTATGTAAGTGTCCAAAGTTTCCAAAGCTGTAGTCTATTATAGTCAGTCGATAAAGTACTCTGCATTTTAGAAATGATTAATGTTATAGGATAAATACAGGGTTTTATCGGAGTCAGGTGTTGTAACTTATTCTAGGTACGCCTCTGACAGGCAAGTTTAAATATCATTAAATATCATGCCTCTGTGACCGCATGCTAGTTTCACAGTTTTTAAAAAAGATGTTGGTTGGCTAATAAGTGTCAAAGTGACACCACGTTTTGCTATGTAATTCATAATTGCATCAAAAATTAAAATATACAGTCCACTGTTAACCACAATTATTTTGTTATTCAATTAATCATATATTATTACTCGCAAAAGAGAAAAATACAGCACAGTGGGTGTGCTCTATCTTCCATTAAAGTCCTTTATAGTTGAGACGTTCTGTATATTTATTTGGAATTTCAGCATAAACAAAGTGAAAATAAGGCTGCACATATTTAATTAACTACAAGTATGTATGTAAATAAAGTGGTATCTGTTCCATGAAAAAGAAAGATATACATTTAAAAAGTTTCATAAGTTTGTATTATATTTTTTATTATTGCCTTGATCCATAAATCTAGAAAAAACACTTTGAATTTCCTTTTAAATTCGAATGACTACGTAGAACATTTGCTTTCATATTCACAGACTCACTCCATAATAAATAAAAGCAAATTAATTTTATTAATAAGAGCTTTTCTATATATTTAACTTGTGAGAATACATCTCATAATAAAAATAACAGAGAAAGTAGAAAATTCATTTTGTGTCTAAAGAAAGTATGGGAAAACCCGAGCTTGTCTTGGGCAAGGTTAAAACTTGCTGAATTTATAATAACAAACTAATTATGTGAAAAAATTCACTGTGAGACAATGAGGGAGAATTAGTTTAGAATTCTTACGTTGCATTAAATTTATTGGCAATTCCAACATTCAGTATAAATGATGACAATGTAAGATAATAAAAAATATTTATTCACAACCACCTTATATTAGGACTTTTTCACTAGTAGAATAATGAAAAAATAATAAACCTTTAATAAATTAAATTTAATTTATTTACTTATTACTATTAACATTTACATTTATAGTAATAGCCATTCCGTTTTTTGTTTTATCACATTTAACTTCCTTTCCGTTAATAACAACCCTTTTAGCATTGTTACCATCATTTTTGGAACGCATAACATCTGCCGAAGTTTGTGAAGAATTTGCACAAGTTAAGGATGTCTCTTCTTGTAAGGAACATCTACGTTTTCTTTTGATTTTTCTTGCAATATCAAGTTTGTTAGATATAGACTCCTCAACATAACTTTCTGCTACAGAGGCGCTGTTCCATCTACCAAGCCGTTTGATTGTTGTAAGATCAGCACCTTTATTGTCCAATACAGTTGTTGAAGTGCGCCTCATACAATGGCCAGTATGCATGTGCTTCTGGATTTGTGATATTCAGGAATGAAGCAACTATTGAGGGTACCTTCGCCAATGTGTTGATTCCAACAGGCTGAGAAGTACATTTTTGATAGATGTGTCTTAAAAAGAGTATGTCTTGTGTTAGACGAATTGGGCGCAGAGAAATATATTTTCTGCATATTTCAACAGCATTCATGCAAAATCCTTCTTCTATAATTGTAAATTTTCTTGAAATGCCCGTCTTGGTGTCAGGTATTGAAACAAGTAGGTGACTGCCATAGACCTTATAAACTACTACTCCTAGGTCTATGGTAACTGCTAACGTCCTGTACGTCACCAATTTTCAAATTCGTAGCATCAACAGGCACCAGAAACCCTCATTATTAGTGCAACCTAAAATAATTCAAAGTTCAATATATCATCATTAAATACCTATTCTTTATCGGAAGCCCCTGTCAAAAATTCTTCCACATGTGCTCGTTCCAATATTGCAGCTTTTTTTGCTTTGTATACTCTCGATTGACTTCTTCAAATAAGCAGTAAACTTATTATAGTTTCCAATATCTATACTTTTGTAGGCCTTTATAGTAGCCTTCAACATCGAATACTTCGACCACATAGATGAAATTGCATATTTTTTCTTTAAATTTAATTTCATTTATTGTCATTACTCTCCGTTTTTCCCTCCATTCGTTAAATTCGGCGAACACTTTTTCGTAATGTTCCCTGGATTTCGATGGCAATAAAAAATTGCTTTTTGAGCCAAAACCAGCCACAGGAACACATAGCCCGGGAGCCAGCGACCGTTTTGTGTTAGTCATTTGGCAAAAGCTGAAAATTTTTCTTACGCTTCATTTGGTATCACTAGTAAGTGAATCGACCTCCAGCTCGCACATTTCCGGGGGGTGTAGCTGCAGTAGCCTCCCAAACACGTAAAATAATAAAATTAAAAAACTGAGACTTTGTCGACAAGTGAATTATGTTATAAACAAAAGAAAAATCGCAATCAGCTGACTTTAGAGTGGGGGTTATGCCTCAGCTTTTCACCTAAACAAGTCAAAAATATGCCTTAGGTAAACTGATACCGAAAAAGCTGAAATTTGGTAAAGTAATATCATCAGTTATATGAAAAAAATTGTCCGCTGAATTTTTTGCGGAGTGCTCAGTTGACGAGTTGAAGGTGCAGCACATGGCTATGCGCGCGGGCGCATTGCATCTTTAACTTTATCAGCTGAGCACTTTTCAAGTTTTCAATCACTAAATATAAAGCTGAGCATTTTTCTCATTTAACTTATTAAGTTAGCTATTGTATTACCAAATTTCAGCTTTTGCGGTAGGAGATATCTATTATTTTTTCATTTTTCAAGTCTTACTAGTGAAACCAAATGAACGTAGGAAAACTTTTCAGCTTTTGCTCTTTTGGTCATCAAAAAAGGTCGATGGCTCCCGGGCTAAGAATTACTTTCTTGAATTTTTACCAAATTCAGATAGAACTGTTTATTGATAATAAACAACGTACCATAGCAACCAGTAGGTACAACAAAACCTATCACGTTTCATTGAGTACTAATGAGAAATATCAAGTTGTGCAAATATTTTTTTATTAAATTCCAATAACTCTGACTCCACAAATATGATTGTGATGCGATTATGGATAAAACGTTGTATTGCATTCGTGTTTTAATTACCTTTTGTCCACTTAAGAATATTAAATGCTCGTACTACTTTCTCAGGGTTTAAACATTCTTGCGTGGATAAAATGCTATTTAAAACACTTATACAATAAATAACTATTATTAATTAATTTATTTTTGTTAAGTAAACTTACCATGCAAAAAAGTTAGTGTCTTAAATGAATAGACCCTTTTAAATGTTATCCTCAGCACTACATATCTACTTTTCATCCCTTTTCTTCGAGTAAAACTTCCCATGAGCAATGAATTTGACCCACATTGTATCTACTTCATAACGGAACTGTTCATTTAACCAAAACAAACTAGGTTCATCTGAAGCTAATATTAGGTTCGAACTAAACATTTGTATTTTCAAATCCAGATCTGTTTGTCTTCCGAATTATCTACATTGAATTTAACAAAATTTCGAATCACTCGGGTGAGCAAAACAGATTAAACCCTTGATGAAGGGAAGTTACGAAGTACGAAATCGAAGTTCGCCGACCCCGTTACTGAAATTCCAATAATTTGGATAGTAATTGTACAAATCCAATCCACGCTTGGTTGGGCACTACTTATTCCAAATTGACGTTTTAATTTATTTTTTGGCATTGGCGTTTTTGGGTGGAATATTATACTTGGTAGTTTTGGCAGTAATTTATCACCAAGTGTGGAATTAATTCGATGAGTCAAAAAGGTATCATTTATTTTTTTTTAAATCGGATAATAGTAACTATGTTTAATACTCCTTGACCAGTGCGGCTACTTGAAAACAGAGAACAGTTACCTACTAAAGTTAAAAGAATAAAATCTTGAGTAAATTAATTGTCAATTATTATTAACTATTTAGGTACATATAACGAAGGCCTGATTAATTAACACAACATATTATTTATATGTATTTCAATTTTAAAAACATTTAAAAAAGTATGATGTAGTATTTAAACAAAATTCAGTGATTGTTAAAACATCAAAAAATAAGATATTTGTTTTTTATAAATCATGAACTAGTATTTAATTTTGGGTGCAGGGCGTCAAAGACGATTTTTTTGGGTATCTTCCAATCATTTTTTTTATTTGCCTATTCAACAGTACTGGAAAACTTTAGGTGCTCCAAAAGTACTTCAAAAAAAATTTATAAAGTTTACTAATTCGAGACCTACGACGTCGTTTGTCTTGATTATTACAATCATTGAAAGAGAAGACGCTTAAAAGTTTTTGGGCCATGTTACCAACTTCACGTGTCTAGCTTATCTCTCTCTTATCATATTACTAAGTTCAAAGTTTCCCATTACTGAAATTTTGTATGTATTTGTATTTGCGTTGGAACAGTAATGTAGCTTATACAGGGTGTTTCTTAAGTAGACGTCAAAAATCGAGGGGCGTATTCTGCAGCCAAAAATAAAAAAATAATAAATAAATTTCGAAAAAAATTAGTATCTCTGCAACACTTTACCGTAGAAGAACCTTTGGTACATGATTTAGGTTTATTACTGGTCTTCTTTGACTATAATTTAAAGTTAATTTAAGCACTACTTACAAGGTGTTCATTGGGGATGTCACACCCCTAAGATTGTACCAAAATTTTTTTTCATTGACCGAATTGAAAAATAACAATATTAGTTCACAGCAGAATTTAATTTTAAAAATTTTTTACTCTTGTTAAATTTTAAAAAACTTTATGGTTTTCAAGAAAAATCGTATTAACTGAAACAAGATTTTAACAGTGTTCATTAGAAAATAACCAAAAAGTCAGTAGTAGGCAATGAATTTATCTTTTCAAACTTGTCAATTAGTAATAAAATTATTTTATTTCAATAATTGCCCCTGATTGCTATTAAAAAAATATCAATTACCTATTATTTTAATTATTTATTTGTGTTTTTTACTTAATTTTACAATATTCGCTTATTTAAAAACTATCTAAACTTATTTTCTTTTTGTAGAATTAGGAGAGAAGTGAAGTAAAATTTATTTGGCCAATTGTCTTTGAAAGATAAAACCTACTACTGACTTTTTAATTATTTTCTAATGAACACTGTTAAAATCTTGTGTCAGTTAATACGGTTTTTTAAAAGTTTAAAGTTTTTTAAAATATAACAAGAGTAAAAAAAAATTTAAATTAAATTCTGCTGTGAATTAATATTACTTTTTTCAATTCGGCCAATGAAAGAAAAGTTCGGTACAATTTTAGGGGTGAGTCATCCCCAATGAACACCTTGTAGTGCTTCAATTAACTTTAAATCATAGTTAAAGAAGACCAGTAATAAACCTAAATCATGTACCAAATTTGGCTCTTCTACGGTAAAGTGTTGCAGGGATATTATTTTTTTTCGAAATTTAGGGCCCCACTTTGGGGGCTAACAACTCCTCAGGGATGTAAGTTTGTATATAGGTAAGTTTGGTTAAATTACAATATTTTGGACACCCCTACATGCACCTGCCCTGTGTCGGTTCTTATGCGGGACACCCTGTATTTAGTATGACAGTAGGTAAGAAACAAAAAGTTACCAGATTTAGAAACTTACCAGTGGCGGAGGTGTGGGTATCATCGATCATTACTTGCCAAAAGAAAATATATCACCCTGTATAATATTAAATAAAATAGGTCATCATATACGCCATTGTATTATCTTCACTTTTTGTTCCTTTACATTTTTTGTATTCCAAACAGAGTACCAACAAAATTGATTTATTTGGTGAAGTGTATTTTTACAGTTACTTAAATTATTTAAACATATCTTAGGGAGGCAATCCAAAACAATAATAATAAGAAGCCGTCATGTTATTTAATATTGTGTACTGTCAACATAAGCTTATTTTTAAAAAGATAGTTTTAATAATGGCTTAAGCATATGAAATGGAATGGCCAATATGGTTTACATTTATAGCCTCGTAATTGCTATAATAATTCATAGTAAAGTAATTCCATTGTTAATTAATTATCTTGTTATTATTTTAAGTAATGTAATGAGTATCGCTAAAATGCACTTTATGAAATAAATCAATTTTGTTGATAATCGGTTTGGAATACAAAAAAGTGTTAGGAAACAAAAAGTGAAGATAATACAATGGCGCATATGATGACCTATTTTATTTGTAATATTATACAGGGTGCTATATTTTTTTGGCAAGTAATGATCGATGATACCCACACCTCCGCCACTGGTAAGTTTCTAAAGCTGGTAACTTTTTTGTTCTTACCTACTGTCATACTAAATACGCCCACCGAATTTGGTTAAATTATCTCAAGCGGCTTAGAAATTAAAAATTAAAAACTTTTTTTTATTTTTGACATGCTGTAGCTGGACAATGACTGTCCTAAAACTCCACATTTATATAACAAAAAACCCTTATTTTTAGCTGCAGAATACACCCCTGGATTTTTGATATCTACTTAAGGAATACTCTGTATATAAATAAAATCTTAGGCAATGTAGTCTTGGAAAGAAGAGAGTACTCTTTATTCCTGCCCAAGCGTTTGAGAAATTTTCATTCTTTTCTTCAAGAATTCGACAATAAGTAGGATTTGTTGCTTATAATTTAAGTAAAAACAATTAAAACAAATATTAAATGTGACATTAATATACAAAGTTGATCAACTGGAAGTGCTAAAAGCATATTACATTCATTTAAACAAGAAGTTTCATCTTCACAAAATTAAAAAAAAAGATTAAAATTACAATTGTTATAACTCTGTTTTGTGACAAAGACGTGACTATTGATTCAAATCATTTTAGAGACCTGGCAGCGAAAGGTTGTTTGCTGTTTATTTGACCTATTAATAACTGAAAATCTGTACAGCTTAACATATTTCCAATATATAAATTGTTGAAATGAAACATTTTTATCGATATAATATTTAACAACTGAGTTATTTCCTTGTCTTAAATTTATATCATATAAATGTCTCAGGTAAAGGCATTTTAATAAATAAAATAAAATTTCATGGAGTTAGCAGGTGCCTGGTGGGAAGTGATGTGCAAATAATTAAAAAAAAGATGTATACGCATTTACCATTCTTTATGAATTTGTTGTAATCCCTCTTCCATACTGGACATAAATGTCTTGGTATTTTTTCATTTCACTCTTATTTTATAAAGAAAAAGGTCTCTTAATAATAAGACATGAAACAAGTTGCTACTATCAAATTGCAAATTTCTTTGATTGTTCTGTAAATAAGAAGTTAGATTATATACAGTGCGTAAAAAATTCATATTCTATTTTGTGTTGAGTTTTCACAAAAACGCTAAAACACGTCAATTAGTAAATAGGAATTCTCGTTTTGTCACGTTGGTTAAACCTTTTTTGCGCTATGTTTCATAAACCTATGACGTCATCGACATTTTTTTAAATAGCACTACCTAATTTTTTAAGCATAAATGGATAGTCCTTTTGAAAGGAAATACGTCGATATAGGGTTTGGCCTACTTTACTTTGACAGGAGCGAAAAAAAAGCCTACGATTGGAATGAACATGGTTTGAATTAATTACAAAAGTAGGTATCACAAACTTATTCGCGAACAGTGCTATAGCAAAAAATGTGTTTTGGTTGATTGTAGGCACATGTTTTTATGTAGATTGGGTAGGTACACCCGATCACAGTGGCTATGTAGGCATTGTTCTGAAGACGACATTTAGCGAATGCAATAGTGCGTCATATCATTGTGACAGTTACAAATACCATAACTTTACATTACGATGGTGTTGTGTTTAAATGAGAAATAAAGAACTGAAATCCTAATTATGGTTGGATACGGAGATAGGATCCGTAGTTATGATGAAGTATGTCAATTATTCAATGCCAAGTATCCAGAACAACCAATACCTCCGTCTACAGTATGCAGATTAGTACCCCAATTTGAAGACGTTGGCCATATTAGAAATCTGTCTAGATCTAGAAGGCCAACGACAGTGATAGAAAATGATAGGCAAAATGTTATGTTTAGCTGTCACTGAAAATCGTATCGTCGTATCGTCGAAAACGCCAACAAATCAATACATAAAAACGTCCCTACAATCAACCAAAACAAAAAACATCCCCAAATTTCCATTTTTTACTGTGGCACTGTTATTTTAAACCATGTCCATTCCAGTCATTATTTTTTTTTTCGCTCCTGTCAAAGTAAAGTAGGCCAAACCCTATATCGACATATTTCCCTTCAAAAGGACTATCCATTTATGCTTAAGAAATTAGGTAGTGCTATTTAAAAAAAATGTCGATGACGTCATAGGTTTATGAAACATAGCGCAAAAAAGGTTTAAGCAACGTGACAAAATGACAGTTCTTATTTACTAATTGACGTATTATAGAGTTTTTTTGGAAACGCAACACAAAATAAAATACGAATTTTTTGCGTTACTTCTGGGACACACTGTATATATTTAATGATTAAAAATACATATAATACAAATTTTGACAATAAGGCTTGTCTCCACTTTAACAGAATTTAGTTGATGAACAAGTAACATTTAGAGATAACAATATTGGCGTATTAGCATTCCTAAAAGCTTTCTCGTATCAAGTTTCAACGCAGCACGTTGTGTCTTAAAAAAGGTACGATCTAAATTTTATTTTTAAAAATGATGACGGGCTCACCAGAAAAAATCGACATATTTTTTGTACGGCCAATTTCCAAATTTATATCATCGTTTTCATTATAGGATACAAGGTGTCTCATAATTAGTGTCCAAGAATTTACCACTTGATTCTATTGCCAAAAATAAGAATATTTTTTCATATAAGCACTGGTCGAGAAATTCTTCCTAGGGGAGCTATGCCTCAAAAAAAATTTTTTTTTAATATTTCCAAAATGGGTTGAAGGAAAATTATGAATTTTGATACCTTGAACGCTCATTAAAAGTCTAAATAGATAGTCATAAAATTTTTCAAGAATTTTGATCAAGGGCGTCTCAATTGGAGGGGTCGTCGACTAAAAAATCGGATTTAAGTGCTTAGAAGAGCACACTTTGAGAAGTGTTATAATATATTCAAACCGGATGACATTTTCGATATAAAACAACTTTACCATTTTTAATAGAAAACTCAGATCTATCAGATCTAAATTTGAAAATACCAACATTGTGACGTCTATTGTCACTATGACGCCTGAGCGGCGGCGGTTTCCTCGGGCGCCAGTTTCCGTTTATAGTGCAGAAACACCACTACGCGGGCGGCTACAGTGAAGACACGGTATGTCCAGAGGGTCTAGAGAGAGTTAGACTTCACACAGGAATAAAAGTCACACAATTGGAATATATTTACATTTATTCAGTCCAATTCTACCTATTTACACTATTCTACTCTATTGCTAAACGGTTATGGTTATATACAGGGTGACTACGGAAAACGGTAACGGCGGTGCGGTGTTAAGCGGTGACCTGACGAAAGCAAAGCACAGCAGAGCTAGCGGAACGGTTAAGGCGGTAAGCGGTAGTGCAGATACCAGAAAGAAGGAAGCGATCTAGCAAAGCAAAGCTACAATCAATAACTATAGACTAGACTTGGCTACTATCTTTACACAAAAGCAATAAAACAGTAACAGCGGGGCTCCTCAATCCTGGCAGGCGGCTGGCAGAAAATCTCTGAAAGAAAGATG
>NW_019416507.1:175477-176525 GCF_000390285.2 Anoplophora glabripennis | reverse complement strand
ACGGCTCGTGGTAGACTAATCCTTTGAATACAGCCTGTCTGCTATATTCGTACGGCGAATCCTAGCGGCTGCGCAGTTTCTTCAGGCTGGACTTAGTGAAATCTTACCAATTCCTTCCTGGTGACGTAGGTCTTACTGGAACGGCTGACGGCTGGACTGGTCTCTACGATGCCTCGTGGTGAACTGAATTTCGGACGGTGGCTTAATTCTAAGCCCTGGTGTTGCTTCGGCAGCGGCTGCGTAGTTCTCCTAAGCGGGACTTGTAAAATTCTTACTCAGGCGGTGACGTATCGCTGGCTAGACGGCAGGCTGAAGCTCGGCACGACTGATTCCTTCGCTGGCAGGTAGAAGACTGGCGTACGATTATCATCGCGGTGTGAATTTGCCAGCTATCGGCTGCGCGGTGACGGACGGTGTTTGAAATGCCAAAAATGAATGACGGTGCGGTACATCATATTTATTCATAAAATAAAATAGAAAGAACACAAATGTGGGGCGTTGGAAAATCACTTTGTTACAACATGTACAAAATTTGGGCCAAATTTTACTCGAGACCCCCCTGCTTGGGACGCCCATAACAAACTTTTCTAAGAACTTTTCACGTTGTTTATTACAATGTATAATGACATGCTGACATATCAAAATTCATAATGGTATAGTTATTCCGAAGTCAATTGAAGAACCAATATCTTCAAGGTATGTACCAGGCTCGGTCGCTAAACAGCAACTCGGCATTAAAATATTTGAAAAACTTGTTGCCACATTTATTTAGTCATACCCATATACAGATCTGGTCGAACGAAAAGTGCAGGTGGTAGAAATGTATACGCTCAGTTGAAGAATGAGCGTGCGGGCAAAGAGCAATGCGCACTGTTTCTCTGGTCCATTGCGTTGTCAAAATTCAGTTGTCGACTAGTCGCCTAGCAGTGCAGTGCGGGAATGCGGAATTTGGTGTGATTCAGATAATTTTAATTTATTATAGGCACCCTTCTATTAATCATTCATATTACAATTGCGAAAGGGAAAAATAAGAGGGATATTTGGTTTA
>NW_019416507.1:162412-173207 GCF_000390285.2 Anoplophora glabripennis | reverse complement strand
TTAAATAAAATGTCTCAAATTAAATGGTACCTTCCTCTTTAAACGGGTTTATCTCAAAAAATATCTATTTTATGGATATTCAACAAGTATACCTTTTTTACGTAAAATACCATAAATTTTTATAAAATGATGGAAAATTTGGGGTATAGTGGAACAAAAATTTTTTTTCTAGAAATTTTGGTGGGGGGTGCTTTGCCCCCGGGCCCCCATAATTATTATCGAGGATTTCATATTATCATCCAAAGCAGCTTCAAAAATTATAGGTCCAACCAAAAAATTTTCAAAATTTATTGAAACATACAAAAGTTACAGCAAAAAAAAACATTTTTAATTCAATTAACTTCAAGAACTATAACTCTACAGGGTGAGCCCGGAGGAAAAAATTTTATATGAACTTGTGACATTATTTTCTCATTATCTATCCATATCCGAGAGATTGCCCACCATTTTCGGGACACCCTGTATACAAATTATTATAATTTTCTACCTTTAGCAGAAAACTTTTTTAGGGACGCCCATGAAACTCATTAAATTTGATTTCTCGGTTTCTTTATGCATGTTCAACTCTCGGAAGAACTATACCTATTTTAGCTATTCAAGAAAATTTTTCTTAATTTTATTAATATATGCAATGAAATACTTAGATCCGTTTTTCTCGGAAATGGAGCATTTTATCGAAAGAAATAAAGAGTTCCTTTTTTGTAGAGGAAATGAGGGTCTATCATATGTTGGCATCTGAATTTGAAAATTTCGACAAGCAAAAAAATTGGAGCCGACGATCCCCTCCAATTGAGATGCCTCTGATCAAAATTTTTGAAAAATTGTATGATAATCTATTTCGACTTTTAATGAGCGTTCACGATGTCAAAATTCATAATTTTCCTTAGAACCATTTCGTAAATATTAAAAAAAATGATTTTTTTGAGGCCTCATTTAAGCGGGCGTGGCTGCCTTAGGAAGAATTTGTCGACCTATGTTTATATAAAAAAATATTCTTATTTTTGGCAATAGAATCAAATGGTAAATTATTGGACACTAATTATGAGACATCCTGTATATAGTTTTTCCGAAAAAGTAGACGATTAAGAATAGTTTTATGTTAGTAGTTAATATAAATATTTTTTTTTTGTTAAAATAAATGATATTAAAGCTTCTTTAAAAATATCTTGAAAACCTACCTACCTAGTAAAATTTCAATTTGCTTGCATTGTTGAATATGCAATTTTAATCATTTTCAAAGGAGCTGTACCCCGACATCCTTTACTGTTTAAAAAAAAATGGAAATGAAGCTATCATGTAGAGGGCATTGACACAGGTGATGAAATTTTTACATCAAAGCACGCTTTGATCAAATCATAAATCCCCTCAGTCATCACAATGTACATTAATTTGGTTTTGAATTTTAAAATTTAGTGAAGGGAAAATAGGAACGTATAGATTTAATAAATTATAGGTACCAACATAAATTATACATATATTTTTATTTTTATATCGTTATTTTTATAAGAATATTTCTGCTACTGTAGTGTGTTCTGTTTTTTTATCTTTCCGTAAGTGGCAAAATTATTACTTATATTTTTTAATAGGTAAATGTTAATCTAATTATGTCACAATTATGTGATTTTATGCTTGGTAGATAACTATTACATTAGGTACATTAAAGTTTTTAAAATTTGTGCTAAACTTATATTAAACTGAAATAAAAACCAAAATTAAACTATTGCTCCAAGGTGTTAAAATAAGTGTAATTAACTATTCCTTATATAGGTAATGCTATGAATGACAAAATTATTCTATAACTTTGTATATCCTCCAAAAATAAATAAGTAAATTAATAACTATTGAGTGTCACAAAATTCACGCAAGTTAAATTTTGCGCCATTTGTACGGTAAAGTGTTGGCAACGAAAAAAAAGACAGCGTGACAGCTGACAGTTCAGGGTCATTAAAACTGGCTATACGTTTTCATTGTTGAGAAATATTTTAAAACTCTGAAGGATTGGCAACTACAGTTCGCATTTTCGTACAAAATATGGTCGGAGTAGTGATTTAACTTCATCAACTGTGAAGAAATTAACTAAAAAATTCAGGGAGACTGGATCAATTAGTGATCTTAATTAAACACTCCGCTCGTCCTTCAACAAGTTGTTCAGCACAAAACATCAAAGTTCAGGATCATTAATTCCGCACCGCAGTCACCGTGAATTGGACACTTCGAGAAGCTCTCTACGGGGTATTCTCACGAAAGCGAAGAGAGTACGTTGAATGGATTATGGAATAAAAATAAGTGAATGCTGATTTTTTCGAATAAATCATCTTCAGCGACGAGCCACATTTTCATCTGGCTTCGTTAATTGAGCCGGAGGCATCATCGGACCATTCTTTTGCGAAAATGCAGCTGATTAGGCAATAACAGTTAATGGTGCTCGCTATCGCGACATGATAATCCAGTATTTTGTGCTTATATTGGATGTAGACGACATGTGGATTCAACAAGACGGTGTCATATGCCGTACAGCCCAAGAAACAATTCAATTACTGCATGAGTCATTTCCTGGTCGTGTAATTTCCCGTTTTGGAGACCAGAATTGTCCGCCCAAATGATGCGATTTAACGTCGTTGGACTTTTTTCATTGAGGTTTTTTGAAGTTTAAGGTTATACCAGCCAGCTCACGACCACCTACGTAAAATGGTCATGGATAATTTCGACAAAACAGTGGCCATTTACCCGATATGCTATTCCATACTTAAGCCTATACTATATATTTTATGAATCAATAAAAAATTTACAATTTTTAATTAAAGACCTGTGTTCCCCATCAAAATTACTTCTTGCGAGAATTTCAGGACACACTTTACAAAATAAAATATTCCAATCGATTTTGAATATTTTTAAGAAATATAATTTTATATGCCTATGTAAGAAAACGTTCATGTTTAAATTCGGTGATTGTATCTTCATTGCATTTTCATACAAATATTTCCATTGAGTTCATAAGTCATCAGTTAATGTTACAATTCAAAAAGTTAAGAATACGTTTTAATTTGTTAACTATTTCGATTTGAAAAAAATTGTCATAAATTGCTAATAAAGGAAAAAACTAATTCATAATTGCTAACTAACTTGTAAGTGAATAAAACTATAATTACGAATTGCAACCTGAATTAATTAAAGGACTGAATTCCATTTCATTATACGGAAAATTAAACAAGAAATCGAGGAAATCTAATAGAACTGTCAGAGTGGAGTGAGACTTGTAAAACGCTGTAAATTTATTTTTCATATTCTAAATCATTTGCAGATGTGCTCATAGAAATACTAAAAGTTATTTCTCAGTTCACATTTGAGAAATCTAAGAATACTTTTGTCAGCGTAGAGATGAACGAGAATTTGGATGCCTGGATCGTCAACGAATCAAGTAATAATTGACATATTATTTAAAATATAGAGAATGTTCTATATTTATCCTAATTTTAATGCTAGAAATATTATTTGTAATGTATCTAGAGTTGTATTCAAATGTCTTATTTGTGTATCTACTTTTTGTCTATACAAGCGTTTTTAAGAAAACAACTGCTACATGGATTGAGTTACATGTTAATATTTTTTTTTGCAATAAAGACAGTTAATGAAAACACAAATTTCTTTTTTTCTTTCTGCGTAGAAGCTAGAGATTCGAATCAGTTTGTTTACTGCGTAGGCGGAATTGGTTTTTAACAGTTTATTATGACAATGTGCAATAGAAAGAATACATTAGTTATATGTATATGTTTTCTTGTTACTTTGTTTTATTTAGAATAAAAGTACGTTTAAATTTCGAAGGATAAAACTAATTTAATTCCGATACCAATAAAAATTTAGTTTAAAAACTCTTCCTTATAATAAATTACAACATAGCATAATATTGTCCTATATCAGTATTGTACAATAATAGTCAAAATCGGAGTTCGGAGCATTCGCAACAAGAAGCTGACTATATCGCATTGAATCTTTAGTCCTTCAGGGTCGTCGTACTAATTATTCTTTTCCGTTGTATCATTAAAGCTTAGTATTCTTCAGAAACAGTTTTTATAATAGTATACAATCAATATTTTTGGGTTTGCTTCTCAGAAGTAGTGGATAATACTCCTATTTTTAAATGTTCCACCAGTAGTCTCTATTGTTCTACAAACACATGGTCCTCCTTTATCCATTAAATATTTTTATGTTCAATATTCTACTTATCAAAGCAGTATATAACAAGGAACGATGATATCTACGTATTCTAATGCTGAGAGGAAACAATCAAGGACTAAAATATACTTGAATCCCGAGGATACAAACTAAGTATTATTATTGCCTACCTTGTCTTTTATACGAAGAAAAGTAAAAGAAAACAATAAACAGATCGATTTTTAAATTTGATGATGAAGGCAACTTTGATGCAAAAAAATTAAAATTAATTTTACAAAACATTTCCCAATTTTTTATGAATATGAAGTTAATGCTACAGATACTTTAAATGTTTTTATTGAATTTTCTTTTCAATTTGGTAGTTCTAGTGGTTATTTGTTATCTTACAATACGCTTTAACAGCTTAACATGGTAAAAATTGGTAAATATTTGAATTCCTTTAGTAAATATGAATTTGTTTTTTTTTGGAGCTATTGGAAGTAAAATTAACAATTTGACATTCTCTACAACTAACACTTTTAATATATTCAACAAGCATAGATATACCATATTAAAAAAATAATAAAACTGTTATTTTGAACGACTCATTAGAAATTTTAATACGCAGATTTTATACAGCATGTGCATAAACCAAGAAATAAAATTTAAGGTTTTCTATTTACATAAAACATGGAAAATAGTCTATAGCCAAAGTATTTTACAGAATGAATTATTTTGGAATTCTTTCTTTGTATGTTTTTATTTTGCCATGTTCCTTAAAATAAATTACGATTGTAAAAAATGCAATCAATTAACTTTATTTGTAATTAAGATACTTCTAATTATGTTAATTTATTAAATATAATTAATTACAATTATTATTGTTAATTACAATATTGCTTAGGCATTATTTTTAATCTTCATATTTTACATGATTTTATAGCAAAATATTTTCCATTCACTTCATGAAGATTACAGTATGTAAATATTTTTTGCCCACGTAAAAAAGTTGTTCCAACTTCTGAGGTATGAAATTCGGTATCAGTGAACCGAAATAAATAATTATTCAGAGATTTGTAGAAGCCCTGTGTTCCTGGTTGAACAAGTTATTTGGCAAACGAACCATGCAAGTGAATTTTTAACGATTCCAATGCGGGGAAAATTCTCATTTGGTCACCGAATATCCCGAGGGCTTTCTGGTACGACCGCGTCTGCGACATTCTGCATTTTTTACGAGAACGTCAGAAAACAGTTAATTGTAATCAGCGACGGCGCAACAGAACATGTTATACGGGTTGAAGCCACGGATTTTTAATTTAAATGATGATGTGTGAATATGTATTATGTAGGCATTAGATATCTTATATTTGTGCCTAATCTCTAGTGTTGGGCGTATCTAGATAATTTTATCTATATTAATCTTTATATAAAATATTATCTTTTACGCAAATAGAATAACTGAGATGGATTATCTTTCATCTTAATTTAGAAGAAATATATGTCTTTTATTTGCAGAACTAAAACGTAGGTTGCAACAAACGTACAAGGTGTAACAGCAAGACGAACAGCAAAATAAGACAATTTTTTCTTAAAATGACTAGGATCTTTTAAATGTCAACCTTGAAACACAGTTCTTATTGAATTATATTCAAGATTTAAACTTAAAATTTGGTATAGTTGACATCCCTTATAGTAGTTACCTACATGTAATATTTAATCGACAATTGTCGTCGAAATTAGAACGGGTTGGAGGAGTTTCAACTGTTAAAAAATATTGTATATCGATTAAAATTTGTATAATGGTTTGGAGAAATTATTTAGAAACTAAACTTCTGTTTCCCTTGAATTATTTTTTAGTATAATGCGTCATTAAAGGCTAATAGTCCAGAAAACATTATTAAATTAGGCGCATTTTAACACCGGAGTATAGCAGAGCAAGTCCGAATAATTAAAACGCTAAGTAACATTTATGAATTTATTAGTTTATTAGTTTTACTTGGTTAATATATTAGTATATTAGTTTATTAGTTTATTAGTTCACTAGATTATTAGTTAATTAGTTCATCAGTTCATCAGTTCATCAACTCATCAGCTCATCAGTTTATTAGTTTATTAGTTTATTATCTTATTATCTTATTATCTTATTATCTTATTATCTTATTATCTTATTATCTTATTATCTTATTATCTTATTATCTTATTATCTTATTATCTTATTATCTTANGTTCATTAGTTCATTAGTTCATTAGTTCATTAGTTCATTAGTTCATTAGTTCATTAGTTCATTAGTTCATTAGTTCATTAGTTCATTAGTTCATTAGTTCATTAGTTCATTAGTTCATTAGTTCATTAGTTCATTAGTTCATTAGTTCATTAGTTCATTAGTTCATTAGTTCATTAGTTCATTAGTTCATTAGTTCATTAGTTCATTAGTTCATTAGTTCATTAGTTCATTAGTTCATTAGTTCATTAGTTCATTAGTTCATTAGTTCATTAGTTCATTAGTTCATTAGTTCATTAGTTCATTAGTTCATTAGTTCATTAGTTCATTAGTTCATTAGTTCATTAGTTCATTAGTTCATTAGTTCATTAGTTCATTAGTTCATTAGTTCATTAGTTCATTAGTTCATTAGTTCATTAGTTCATTAGTTCATTAGTTCATTAGTTCATTAGTTCATTAGTTCATTAGTTCATTAGTTCATTAGTTCATTAGTTCATTAGTTCATTAGTTCATTAGTTCATTAGTTCATTAGTTCATTAGTTCATTAGTTCATTAGTTCATTAGTTCATTAGTTCATTAGTTCATTAGTTCATTAGTTCATTAGTTCATTAGTTTATTAGTTTATTACTTCATTAGTTTATTAGTTTATTTGTTTATTAATTAGTTTACCTAGGGAGCTCCCTAGAAGTGAGCAACCAGGGTGAACGAATAACCTCCACAAGGCAGTTAGATAACGAGGTAGAAACCCTAAGCAGTTGTATCGTCTTGGCATATGAGGAGGCTTGCCCTCTCAGGGCAAGGTCCGCTGGTGGAATAAGACTCTAGAGGGTCTCCGCCAGACGGCCAGGCGTGTCTTTAAGCGAGCTGTCATGGAAGGGGAAGGGACCTCTTGGGACGATTACAAAACTGCAAGGAGAGAGTTTAAGAAGAAACTTAGGCGTAGCAAGAGATCTGGCTGGAAGGCATACTGCAGCGAGCTGGAGTCCCTGCCAGAGAAAGCCAGATTAATGAAGATATTAAGCTGCGACAAAAGTGAGAAATTAGAGTCATTAAAGAGGGAAGATGGGACTTGGACCACTTCCAGCGAGGAGTGTTTAGAACTTCTGCTGAAAACTCACTTTAGCGAAGTCTTTTAGGCCTATTAGTCTCACATCCTTTCTGTTTAAAACGATGGAAAGGATTTTGGACAGGTATCTGGTGGATGGGGCGTTGAGTAGATACCCAATCCACACGAACCAGCACGCATATAGGCGGGGCAGGTCCACAGAGACGGCTTTACATAGTGTCACGCATAAAGTAGAGAAGGCCCTTCAGTACAAAGAGGTCGTACTGGAAATATTCTTTGATATAGAAGGTGCATTCGACAAGGCAAAAACTGAGACCATATGCAACTCGCTCCAAGACCGGGGCACATCGCCTATCGTGGTCGAATTGGTGAGTTCGGCACTGAAGGAAAGGAAGGTTAGTGCAGCCATGGGGGACTGTCGTAGGGACCTGGGAGTGGGGGTAATACCCTCAAGGCAGTTGCCTCCCCCCGCTTCTATGGTGCCTAGTGACGGACGGTCTCCTGGAACGCCTAACCTCGGAGGGATACAGTGATGCCCATGCTTACGCCGATGATGGCATGGTTCTAGTCGCGCGCCGGTTTTTGGACGTGGTATGCGACAGAATGCAGGGAGCCTGTAGGATCATAGAGAGGTGGTGTGAGGAGATGGGGCTCTCAGTCAACTCAAAGAAGACTGAGATGATCCTATTTACAAAGAGAAGGAAGATATGTGACTTCAGGGCTCCAACCATGTATGGGAGGCCGCTGACTTTGGTCAGGGAAGTCAAATACTTGGGGGTAATCCTGGACAGCAAACTGTCGTGGGGGCCACAGGTTGAAAGGATTACACGGAAATCAGTGGCAACCCTCTGGCAGTTAAGTAAGGTAGTTGGCAAAAACTGGGGACTCAATCCAAGGGTGCTTCACTGGGTGTACACGGCGGTAGTCAAGCTGAGGCTGCAGTATGGGGCCTTAGTCTGGTGGCCGTGTGTGGACCAGTGACGGTAGCCAGGAAGCTGGTGAGAATCCAGAGACTTGCCTGCTTAGGTATTACAGGGGCAATGAGGATGACCCCAACGGCCGCGTTAGAGGTCCTACTGGGGTTGCCGACCCTTCCTACATGGATTATGAGGGAGGCGATGGCGGCATACCTTAGAATAAGGGACGCCGGCGGTTGGAGAGCGTCTGAGCCCTGAGGGCCATGCTGCCGTGGCAGGGACATCCCAATATCCGCTATGAGTGTTACGGAAGCAGATGACCTGCTTAGGTTAGGAAGGAAGTATGTCACCACTTTCCCCTCGAGAGAGCAGTGGAAGCAGAATGGTGATATGTTCTCCCCGGGATCCCTAGTATGCTATACTGATGGATCTCGGGTAGAAGACGAGTTTTCAGGAGTAGGAATTTATCTGGAAGGCAGCGGCATCCAGCGAAGCTTTTCACTGGGTATGTATGCTACAGTCTTCCAGGCCGAGGTTTTGCTATTTTGATGGTAGCAAGCAAGGAGGAGGTAAGGAATTATGCAGAGGAGAAGATTGTTATCTGCTTCGACAGTCAGGCCGCGCTCAGAGCGGTTAGCTCCCCGAGGACTAGGTCTGTCCTTGTCCAGGAATGTGGAGACGCTCTAGAATCATTGGCCAGACGAAAAGAAGTAGAGTTGGTTTGGGTCCCAGGCGGCCATATGGGTATCTCTGGTAACGAGAGGGCGGATCAATTAGCTCGTCTCGGGTCCAGGGGACCCGGGCAGGGACCTGAATCAATCTTAGGTATCACACGAGACAGCATTAACGGGGCCCTAAATAAATGGGCCTATCAAACTTTAGGTCATAATTGGAGGAGAAATAGAGGATGTAGGCAGGCCCATAGTTTTATACATGGACCTAGCAAATCCAAGACGAGATGGCTGCTGAGCCTCAGTCGAAGAGCCCTAAACCAAATGGTGGGGGTTTTGACAAGCCACTGCAGACTTAGGAGGCATTTAAGCTTAATAGAAATTGAGGAGGACCCTCTATGCCCGAAATGTGTCGAAGGGGAGGACACCCCTGTCCACCTTCTGGGACAGTGTGCAGCCTTTGGGAGAATAAGACATAAAGTCTTTGGTGCTGAAGAGCTGCAAGGGGTTGAGGTGAAAGACCTTCCATGGACCAAAATCCTGGCGTTCATCAGGGCGTCGGGTAGGTTCGAGGAGGGTCAGAGGCAGAGAGCAGTTAAGTAATGGGACGGCGGGGTAGGCAAAAAGGGCCCACTTGGGGCCTAATTGCCAGGCTGAGGCCGCCCCTTTTACTACTACTACTACTTACCTATTTATTTATTACCAGGTCTTGCTTGCATTTCAGACATTAGAAACTCTGCGACATCATCACCGAATTGATGTTAATACCTAAAGCAGTAAAAATGCTATCGAAAAACAATCCTGATTGTTAAACTGACGATATAGCATGAAACAATTACTTTGTGGGCTATCTGTTCTGGCCAGCATTGAATCACACCTGTAATATCTAATCCTAATATCCTAATATCTGGTTCGTTCGCCAGTTGATCATCAATCAAATTTAAATTCGCCTAGTTGGCGATAGGTCGTGCTTTTATGTCTTGTGGTATTACTGGTCACTCCTCGACGGTGTAGGGCATGTGAAGCCATAGGCGCTGAATAACAGTGATCATTGATAGTTGTAACACACTGACGCTGGCGTTATAACTGAATCTAAGGTAAAACCATGTTTTAAGGTAGGATGAGGCCCCGCAAACTGATCGAACCCGGCCGCGTTGGTTGTCTCGGATGGCGGGGAAAGGGCTTACCTTTACGAGGCGTCCGGGCCTACAGCGATGCAGTGAGTAAGAGCGATAATCCCGCTCGATCCCGATCCATTCGAGGTTATAAATCCTACCAAGGATATTGGCGATAGAAACATAGTGTAGTGGCCAGACGAGCAGCCGCTATGCCCACACATCGTCGTACCCACACAGAGCACCTAGAGTGTACGTTTCCTATCCCAAAGCACGAGAACCGATGAAGCCAAATTGCGGGGAAGTGGAGTGTGTGAAGTAATCTGAGCGCGCATACTTTGAGCAGGTTCGGATTAAGGCAATATTTTTATACTTATGACAAATAGTTATTTTTCAAGTTTGTAATTCAGAAAATAATATAATTTGTCTTGCTTATATTAAATAAACCTACAAAATAATTTAAATATATTTATTGTCCATTAAGTAATACTAATTTATTTAATATTTGTCTTTTAGTAGATTTCACTGAATTAAATATTTTAACTTCATGATTTATTATCACATCGATATACTTTTCACATACAGTCCTCACAAGTTCTTATTCATATTTTTTAAATAAGTTCACATTCAAAAAGTTTTTTAATACATGATA
>NW_019416507.1:154405-161158 GCF_000390285.2 Anoplophora glabripennis | reverse complement strand
TTTTTTTTAAACAAATTCGTAATTTTCGATTTTTTCGCTCGAAATACATTTTTATAGGCTTTTTGGGGTATCCTGAACAAAAATGTTCATATGCAACTTTTCTCTAAAATCTACTGTTTTCGAGATATTAACGATTTTTTGTTCGAAAAAAACGCGATTTTAACCATTTTCTTCTCTAAGGATTACGTCAGTAAACAGGAGCTTACAAGGAATTTTAATTACTCTTCAAGTTTTCTTTTAATAATCCGTATTAGCTCCAAGTACAAAACCTATTACTTATCTAAAATACCCATTTTCTACTTTTATTGTCATACCACGTAATATTCTAATTCAAATTTCATATTATTAAAATTACCTACTACGGTACTGTCAGGTAGAAACTAAATATTTTATTTCAATAATAAAAATTCTTTTAATCCAGCCCTGACTATTCCGCTTAATCTGAGAGAGTTAGCACGATTCCGTCTCGGTTGGTTCTCGACCGCCACATCAAAGGCGCCGACAAGGACTCTTCCAGCTGTATTAAGCTGTGGCTGAAGCATGTTCTGTTGCTTGTGATTCTAACCTCTATTTAAATCTGAAGCCTCGACACCACTAGATTCGTACCTTTATAGGGTGCAAATGTCATTCCACGCGTCTAGTGACATTTGTTAAGACAGGATGATATTTATAATCAACTACTCTGTATCTTTCTAATCGTGTCGCGTGAAGAGTCGCTTGATACGTGAAGCGACGCTCTAGCATATTTCTAACCTTTTAGGCCGGCCAAAATCGACAATAAATTCGCAAAACATGATGTATATCTGATTTTTTAGTATGTTGTTTGGACCCATTAGGGCTATGTATACCCAAGTTTGCAACTCTCAAAAAGTTGTGGAAACATTTTTACACACCAAAAACCGCAAAATTTTTGGACTTGTCTCAAATTCTGCTCTATATCTTCTAATCCATGCATTTTTCGTCGAAAGCTATTCTATACGTTTTTTAAGAGCATCAAATTTGTAATAAATAAGCCCAATCGGAGCTCTGTAGGTCAATTGGTTACCGAATTACGGCACTTTGAAAATAGGCCAGTTTTTCCAAAAATTGGAAATTTTAGTTTTAGATCTTCTTTGGACCGAAATTGCGTCGAAACCATTGATCCTACGAGTAGAACTTGTAGCATATAATTTGTAGCCAATTTCATTACCTTTAAATTAAGCGCAGAGCGGGGTCTGTAAGCCTCGTGGTTCTCTCAAAATCGCAAAAGAAAAACATACAAGGTAAAATCACATTTTTCCAGAAATGTTCCATAACCTTTCCTATCTCTTGTTTTGTGGTTTGATAATGAAAAAGCAGGCAAGAAATCATTAAAAAAAAACGGTGAAATGTATTTTAATATAAACATAAATAATCAAAAGTATAGTAACTTAATCAATCAGTCGATCAAATTAGATACATAGTCAAATTCGACAAACAGCTCTTTGCCACGATATATGCTCAAAACAGTGTCGAAAAAGTGATGAATGGGCATGCATATTCTCGTGCAGTGAGAGCCCATACCCTCACAAACCGTGCACTGGCTCATCTGATTTTCAACGAGATAGATAGACGAAAAGGCTGAGACAGAGAGGCTCTTGCTTGGCACTGAAAGGTTACTCATACTGCTTGCAGAAGACAATGAACATGTACCAAAAAACAAAGGATAGGAAAGGTTATGGAACATTTCTGGAAAAATGTGATTTTACCTTATATGTTTTTTTTTGCGATTTTGAGAGAACTACGGGGCTTACAGACCCCGCCCTGCACTTAATTTAAAGGTAATGAAATTGCCTACAAATTATATTCTACAAGTTCTACTCGTATGATCAATGGTTTCGATGCAATTTCGGTCCAAAGAAGGTCTAAAAATAAAATTTTAAATTTTTGGAAAAACTGGCCTATTTTCAAAGTGCCATAATTCGGTAACCAATTGACCTACAGAGATCCGGTTGGTTTTAATTTGTCATAAATTTGATGCTCTTAAAAAACGTATAGAATAGCTATCGACGAAAAATGCATGAATTAGGAGATATAGAGCAGGATCTGAAACAAGTCCAAAAATTTCGCGGTTTTTGGTGTGTAAAAATGTTTTGAAAACTTTTTGAGAGTTGCAAACTTGGGTATACATAGTCCTAATGGGTCCAAACAACATACTAAAAAATCAGAGATACATCATGTTTTGCGAATTTAGCGATTTTATGTGTCGATTTTGACCGGCCTATTTCTCTGAATTCTTGAAAGAAAATAATGCGGCGCTTTATTTTTAGGCGACGCTGAACGCACCTGTTCTGAACAAGCCTTGTTGTTTAATTTATTCTAGGGCACACTTAATTAAATAGTTAATTTTGTATAAGAAGGTGTCAATGTATCTAAGCAAAAAACTTGGGTAACAAAATAAATCATCGTAGATCCGTATGAATCCAATCATTGCATCTATTGTATTGAAATTGCTGTAGAGTAAAGAACATTGACAAATTACTACAGCTTAATCCATTTAAAATTTGTTTCATTCTTAACAGTTACACTTTTTTAAAACCTGGTACAGTTATCTAATAAAATGATACTAAATTAGAAACAAATTGTAAAGTTCAGTCTCTTTTATTTGATACAGCAAAAATAATATTAAATTATCTGATCTTTGTTAGTTATAAAAAAGATTTCTATTTGAAAAACGATTATCTTTCAACGTATTTTTTTTGCTAAAGATTGTTAGTACTTTATCTAAATTGTTTATAGCTACTGTGTGAATAATTTTGATGGTATATACGTATCAGAAACTATAAGAGATGGAAACATGCTAATAGTTTCAGATCATTATGTTATTAATTGTAAGTTAGTTGTGGTTTCAAACCAGCTCAAGCTCTGGGTTTTTGAGTTATTTTAAAGAAAGCAAATATTGATATGAAAAATCTATTGTAACTATTTCTAAATTTGTAAAAACATTACTTTGGCAACTTTTTGGGTAGAATTTCATTTAGAGATAATTTATCTAAAAACAATAAGATAATTGAAAGTATATACATGAATCGTTCTTAACAAAATACCAATTATCATTTTGGTAATATAATTACATATACAGGGTGATTCACAACTTATCCAAAAAAATTTGGGAATAGATGCAGCATAAGAAATGGAATCAATATCGTAAAAAATTTTTTTGTAAAATCCTTATAGTTTCCGAGAAAAAATATTGAAGTTATAGTACATTCAACCACTACATAGCTGGACAACTGCAGTCTTTAGCGTCATTCGCCACGTGGTCTCAGCGACTCCGAATACTGAATTCTGATTTTGCAATCGTCGTTGGGATATTTACCTGTTATCTGTCGTGTTTACAATATGTTTTTAGTAGTTAGTGTCAAAAATGGGTAGTTAGTGTCAAAAATGGTTTGCGTGTACTCGGAGTTGATGGATATCGTTTTAATTTATGGTGAAGCATTTGTGTTATGGTGAAGCAAGACAACATTTGTGACATTTCGTAGAAACTGACTACAACGGACCCAAATGTGTTTACACATTGGTGGATAAAATTTTCAACAATTGTTGTAACATCGGGTATGTCAAATGATTTTATTATTTAAAAACACAAATTAATTTTATTAATTAATAAAGGCAAAAGCAGTTTAATTTGCCGATATAAAATAGGTGCGATCAAATTCTATTTACATATTTCTTTCCTTGCGAAAGTTTTTGTCCGTTTTTATCACACCACCATGCCGGTCGCATTGTGCCAGGTCAGGTTTTACAGTGGACCAGTTTCCAGTGCCGTGCAGAAGTGTATTTTTAAATAATTTTCGAACTGCCCTTTTTGATTTTTTCTTTACAAAATTGTATTTGTAAGGGTCCCCTGTACATCCAGAATTTTTTTTTGATAAGTTCTGGGTCACCCTGTATAAAGTAATTAGGTAGTCGAATAATTATTTAATACTATTTCTTCTTATAATGTACAAAAAATCAACAAAAAATTCGGAGGACGATTCTGTTAATTTGAATAAATTTAATAGTTTAACAAGGATATCTGGAGTTTTCGCACATTTGATTTTATTTATCTCGTGAACTAAAAACTATACAGTATACATGCTGAGAACATCTTTTGTAAGAAACTGAGTTTCCTATAAAAATGTTACGTTTTTGTTGCCTAGTCATTTATGAGAAAAATAGAAATATCAATAAAAATTAACTTCAAGTCGTCACATAGATCCTGCTAAGGGCTCTTTCAAATCGCCTATGGACAATTAAATAACGTGAAATGCAGCTGAGATATAGATAAGAATTAAAAAAACGTAGGTTTACGTGTTAATTGAATAGGAATATTTTAAAATCAGATAGCGAAAACTTAAAATTAAAATTAAGAGCTAAAATTTGTTGAGAATGTTTTTCCAATGATTAGAACAATGGAGCGAAAAAAAATGTACGTTTCAAGCGAAGTACCCTAATATGTACAAACATATAGTATTACGAGGTTTGATAAAAAATTAACGGAAATTTTCAAATTACGCATGTTGTATCTTGTTTATCGAGTTGATTCTTTTTTTGTTTATTGATAGCACTGTCAGTGACGTACTTGTCAATTTTTAGGCACCTGCCATACCTAGTTTGTGTGTCAGACTTACCTCAGTGTTTTTGGTAATTTTTTGTGTGGCGAAATATCGGATCAGAGAGTTGTCCGATATTTTGTGTTAAAAACGGAATTAAGTGTAGTGAAGCGTTCAACATTTTAAAGAAGACCTTTGACGACGATACTATGTCACAACCACGAGCTTATCACTGGTACAAATGTTTTCAGGAAGGCCAAGAACACATCGAATATGAGGCGTGATCTGGTCAAATGTGAAGGTCATTCTAACCGTTGTCTTCGACTACAATGAAATAGTTCACGAATTTTTACTGCCCGGTCGTACAGTTAACAAGGAGTAATACCTACAAGTTTTGTGCAATTTGCGTGAGGCAATCAGAAGAAAACGACAAGAAGATGAAAGGCAACTCGTGGATTTTGCTCCACGAGAACGAACCGGCACATACGGCTTTGCTTATTCAACAGTTGTTGACCAAACATAATACCGTTGTGATGCCGCAACCACCCTATTCTCCGGACATGACCCCTGTGACCTTTTCTCATTTCCAAAACTGAAAAGGATACTCAAAGGACAAGGTTTTTCAACAATAGATAAAGAGATAAAGACAAAACATTGCAAGAGATAAAAAAGTTTCTAAATTAAATAGGGAATTAAACCCTTAACCTAGAAAGGAGCAGTGGCGTACCGGAAGGAAGCTTGCGGGGCTGAATGGAGGTCCGACACCAGAAAAAGTTTCACCCTGTAGATCGTGACGACTATTAGGCAGAGATAATGATGTAGGTAATCTAAGTCTGCCTACGTTCCAAATTTGAGCTACATATCTCAAAAATTATGAGAGATACAAAGAAAACTTATTGATACTTTAACACCCTGTACCATGTAACTTTTTTACTTCAAATCAGGCGGAGATTCACCCCCTAAATAAAGACATACTATTATGAAACATCCTGTATAGCGAATATATTACAGTTAAATAATTACGTAGGTACCTGTCTAAAATAATAACATAGTTACTGACTGAACAAAACCTTTTATTTCTAATGAAATATAAGTTTGTATAATTTGTGTAAGATTTCTGTTCTTCATGAAACACGCTGTATACAACAAATGAACTACGGTTACTCTTTAGCTAACAGTTTTTTTATTATTCTTCTGTATTGCTTACCGTTTGAGAAATATCTACCAATTAAAGTGTAAGAAGAAGCCTGACGAAAGCGAAATCCTACCGACAATCTTCATTTCTACTTGACCATGGTGGCACAGTAAACATTTTGACGTTCGAGCAGCGTAGAAAAGGAAATCGCAACAATTGTGGGAAGTGGTCCATATCTCTATTATGTTTTTTAACTCCAGCCAGATGCATTCTAATGCCATTCGTTACAGAAAGTTGCTTCACATTACAGTCGGCATAGCACAGTTGAAAATGACTTGTGAGGAAAACTGCACGTGTATATTGTGTTTGCAGTTGAAGGGTTCTGAAAAGAAGCTGAGGAAGTTCAGTAACAGTAGTGATAATTTTATTCTATCGAAACCGATCGAGAAATTTCCAAAACTAAATGAGAAGATTTTGGATGAAGATGAACCGAAGAAGTTTACGTTTTTCGGAATGGATGTGGATTTCGAGAAATTTTCAACGTTGGGAAGAACTGAAAATATTTTGCCCGAGGGCGAAAATTCCACTGATAACCGACACAAATCAGTTATATACGTTAATGACGATGGTAAAGAAAATGCCGGTGAAAATACGACTATCGAAATTAGTGAACAAATCGACGAACAAATGAGTTTTCATTCGGTTGAAAATAGTAACGTGATTAATGTGATTTTCAAAAATACTTTCGCCTTTGCTAGCCAGATAATAAATGAAGTTCATATGTGCGGTTATGAGTATTATTCTGATGAAAGTGACGATTTTCCTCTTGGAATGGAAGCAGATATGTTTCGACAATACATGGAAAGACGAAGGTAATTTTTAAAATTCGGTACTACTTTTAACTTGAAATTTTTAAATGAAAGCTTCATTCAGAAAATCTTTGCGCAACTTACAGTTTGTTTACATTCAAAATTATGAAAATTATTCTAAATATACGGGGTGTTACGAAATTCGCGGACACGGACTGTGGGATCATATTAAGCTAGATAAGGTGATAAAAAA
>NW_019416507.1:126760-152253 GCF_000390285.2 Anoplophora glabripennis | reverse complement strand
AAATGTAAAATTGTGTCCTACATTTTGTAAGAGGCAAAAAATCTTCTAAAATAGTGCTTATTTTTAAAAATATAAATTTTGTCGTCATTGGCAGACACACAAAAAAGTTACGGGATAGCCAGTGGCGCACAGGCACTAGAAATAGAACATCCTGTATATGTATTCTCTCCAAATTCTATATTTACCTTGCCCTTATATAAAAAATAAGTGTACCAAATTTGAAGTTTCTAAGAAATATAGTTTTCAAATTATTTGAAAAAAATAGGCTATTTATTCTATATTTAGAAGGTTATATCTCGGTAGGCGTGCACTTTTGTATATAGGTAAGTTAGGCTAAATAGTCTTATTTTCATCCAATGAACCTGTGGTCAAGCGTTGTCCATCCTTTTCAGGGACACCCTGTATATTTTGACATATCGGACACTGCTATGGTCCAAAATGCTATCAGCATATCATAATATTCACGGTTTGAATAATTGTGGCCCATTATTTTGCAGTTTGTATTGATAGGAACTTTTACTGTACTCTAACGAATGTCAAAGTATTTGTAATGCTTTTTGAATTGTAATTAATTGTTACATTTTTCAGTTGCTACTGAGCCGTCTATTTCAAACAATACAACAAATAACTCCCTTCGAGCAGTAGCACAACGTGCTGAATCATGTTTAGTAGCAGGTGGTGGAAATTTTAAACAATTCGTTTGTCATAATTGTTTATCAGATGATTAAAAATTAAAAAATTTTATTAGTTTTGGATATTTGTGTCTCGAAAAATATCGGTCTGATTGAAAAATGATAGAGACATTTTTTTATGACCTTATCAAGTTTAGATGATCCCACAGTCCGTGTCCGCAAAGTTTCGTAACACCCTGGATAACCTAGATAAGATGATTTTTAAAATATTTGGAATATATATTAGAACATTAAACCTGTCTCAAATTACATTGATTCACGTTATGAACTGCATATACTATATTACTAGTGAAGGATTTCACATGTATTTAAAGACAATGTTGAGAATTGAGATACTCAAAGTAGAGTTAGTTATAATCGCAGAATGAAGAAATATATGTATTCCATGCTATACTGTCATGCTATACCTAAGACAATTTTTTCCTACTACTACTATTGAAATCCAGATAAGCTACATAAAAATTATGCAGAAACTATGACCATCGAGGTCGCCCACCATGTCGCCATTGGATTTCTTTTTATGAGAGGCTTGTATATCGACACAAGTTCATACCAGGGAAGAAGACCTGATAGAAATAATAACACACCATTGCAACGAAATTCGAAACAATCCTGGAATGTTGTTTTAAGTAGGTACAACGAGAAAACATCCGTCGGATAAGAGAATATATAGAGGTACAAGGCGCCCATTTCGAAAATCTGCTCAAGTAAACAAGAAGAAGCAAAGCTTTCGAATTTTTAACATCATTGCGTTTAAGTGATTTGGAAAGGTATCATAATAAATTCTTGTTGCCTCCACACAATTGCTGAGTGCTTGTCCATAAGTTAAATGCATGTCAGCATTAATGAAATGTAATAATGATAAATTTTATTATTTAATACGAATTATTAGTTATGATGTTATTCGGTTAGTTATTTTCTTTAAATTGCTTATGTTAATAAACTTGATAATTAAATAAATTTATGAGTGTTATACAGAAACCTAATTCTTTAGAAAACGGCTAGTTTTATAGAAACAAATGCAGAGTACCGTTTTTAAAGAGGAATGAGGAAACTATTTAAAAATGCAGTTTTCAGCTTTATAAAATGAAACCTGTTAAAATTTTGGGCCGACGAGTGTTCCGTTCTTGACTTCCCTGACAGTGTAAAACATCTACTGAAGTATGGTTTATTGAGCCTTTATGGCCTACATAAAATATTGAAATTTTATTAGTTTTAAAAGTTAGAGCCGAAAAGGTAAATCGCTGGGTACCCCTTTGGGGCTCTGTATCTCCGTTAAGGGGCATTTTAGGATTTTTTATGACAAACTAGGGTTATTTTCACCACCTCCAAGAGTTTGCCATATACTTACCAGACACCCTGTATATGCTATATTAATTAGCAAAATAGCTATGCGACAAGGTCAAATGATTGTTATATAACCAGAATATAAAAATAATGTCGATGAAGAAGAAGACTTAGAACGGATATGAAGCAACTTTAAAAGAACAAGAATTACAAACTTACTGTGAATAGACTTAGTTTTTGTGTTTCTAAGTCATAAAATGTAAATTTTTAAATTTTGGATATAGACTAGCCTTGCTTTCAAGCGAGGAAATATATGTCTTCTGAAATAGAATAGAAATATATATTTAAAAAGAGAAAGTAACTACAATTAATAACAAAAGTTACTAAGCGGAATGATTCTAACAATTGGTGCATAAACCGATGTACGAGTAAGCTAAGTTTTGACGCTGAGCTACTAGTATTTACAGAAAATTGTCCAGATATTATATTAACCACTACTAATTAAGGATTGTATGTATATGCATATTATGATGTCGAGCATTTACATTTGCTTAATATTCAAGTAACTAGGTACTTATTCGTTTTTCGACAAGTGCATAATTATTAATTTTTTAAATTAGTATGTATTTAAAAAAATTTCTATGATTTAGTTTTAAGTATGTAAAATAAACAACGCGTGCTGGCTATCAATCGATTAAAAAAAAACTAATTTGGTGAACTTCTCGGCCCGTCATCTTCCCTATGTTGGAAAAAATATATTTCTAAAACATCATTCCAACAACCTTTATGTATTCTTAAAACGTAAAATTATCTTCGCTAGTCTAAAATTTAAACGTTTCGTTAAATTTTTTTGAAAAGTAAAATGGTTTGGCTACTTTCCTTCAGGGGCGGAAAATAAAATAAAAAATTTTGCACTGAAGAAATACATATCACCTAAAATACATAGCATAGACATCTTTAAAGTGCAATATAGAACTGAAAGAAACAAAAATGTATGGGGTGCCCTATTTAAATTTCGAAAGTTGTGACAAGTTAATTCGGAAGTGACAGAAAAATGATTTGATTATGAAATTAGTGAGATACTGTTTGTAATTTTTTATGTTATCATTTGCTTCACTTACGACATTGGTCCTGGTTTCACATTACCTGTCGATTAGCAGGTTGCTCTTTGCTAGTTTGAAAATCATTTCAACACTACCAAAGACCCTGAGTAGCGTTAACCATTGAGGTGTAACACTCTTTGGTTTTTTATATTTCACCCATAGTTCATTTGTTGTTTACTCATATCTGTAGTTTTAAGGATATTGTTAAAGTAAGTGATCATTTATGAAAATTATTTTAAAAAATGGATATTTATGACAAATTATTTTTCTTAGTAATACATAAAACAAGTAATCTTCTGTGAAATATAGTCTTTTCATAATATAAATACTCTCTAGTTAGTCATGCTTTAGCTAAATTGATAACAGATACACCCAAGGGCCAAGAGGTGAGTCAGAATTGACCCTAAAGGATTAATTCTTCAGTTAAGTACTATTGATTTGTCTTGACGGATTTTCTGTGGATATTTCAATGCTCTGGATTAATTATATTTCCCCTTAATAAAATTTGAATGTCATTTTCCTTTTCATTATTTCAATTCAGCAACACATACTGAGAGAAATATCATTTAGCCATTGATTAACCTTAACAAAATATATACTTTAAATAGGTTCCAGAAAGGTTACGATGATGACATAAAAAATTTTTCTATATTTTTCTAAATGAGTCTATTAGATGTTTATTTTTGCAAGATTTATTTTGCAAGATCATCTTATTATGGTAGCAACCTATAGTACAATTTTTACCCTAGAAATTTTTTTTATCGCGGTTGTTAGGTTGTCATCCTAGGAAACGGGTTTTATGATAATACCAGCAAATATATTTATTTTTACCATTTTTTTAGACAATAATAAGTGATTTTTTTGTCATAGCTATATGCGTTTTACTTAGTTTTTTAATTTTCCCTATTCATACATAGCTTTATTTGAGATGGCCTTTAAAATCTGTGACGAATTTACTTTAATGTTATCAGTAGTCTAAAAACGGCGTCTTTTCAGCACTGATTTTTTAATTTCGGAAAAAATCGCCAGATCTGTCTAATAAGGAGGGTGAGGGAGGACAGTAATCTCATTTTTGGTATAAAACTGACAAGCATTGTCATGATGCAAGAACCATGAGTGTCTCGCCACAACTCTGGTCCCTTTTTGTGGATTTTTTCACGTGTTGGTTATTATTATATTACTGACAAATATAATACATTGTTTGTATGAAAGACAGGCACACTTCCTGTTGTAATGTAGAATACAAAATGGCTATACAGGATGATTCAGAACTTATCCAAAAAAATTGTGGTTGCGCAGGACTTACAAATACAATTTTTTAAATAAAAAAAATCAAAAAGGGCAGTTCGAAAATGATTTACAAAACACTTCTGCACGGCACTGGCAACTAGTCCACTGTAAAACCTAACCTTACACAAGGCGACCGACATGACGACAAAGTGTAATAAAAAGTGAACGGACAAAAACTTGAAAGAATTTCGCAAGGAAAGAAATAAATAGAATTTTATAACACCTATTTTATTACAGCAAATTTAACTACCGCTATTAATTAATTAATTTGTGGTTTTAATTAATAAAATAAATTGATGTTACAACTGTTCAAAATTTTATCCAAGGACGTGTAAAAACATTTGGGCCTGTCTTACCCAGTTTCTACGAACTAACACAAATGTCTTGCTTCACCGTAACACAAAAATTTTGTCTTGCTTCACCATAAATTACAACAATATGCATGAACTCCGAGTTGTTATACACGTAAGCAATTTTTGACACTACTAAAAAACTATTGTAAACACTATCGCAACGACGTTAATACCAATTGTAAAATCGAATTTCAGTTTTCGGAGTCGCTGGGGCCACGTAGCTCTCCACGCGCATTGCGTAAAGCGCACAACGCAAATGATGCTAGCCACTACAGTTGTCCAGCGTACCAGCGTACCAGTTGTACTACAACTTCATTAATTTTTTTATCGAAAACTATAAGGATTTTACAAAATTATTTTTTTTCGATATTGAATTCATTTTTCATGCCGCATCTATTCCCAATTTTTTTTTAGATAAGTTGTGGATGACCCGTATAGGTACTATGCAGACCTCGCGTCTGCATGTCAATTATAATAACTAGAAAATATCTTTATCTACTTACCTGGTGGAAGAAGTATTCTACCAACCCTTTTGTTCTAATAAATTATCGACTTAAGGTAATAAATATTGTTAGCAAAATAATTTTTATTAAGTTTGGCATATGATATTTTAACACTAATAAGAAAAAATTGCTATTATAATAAGTACAGATTATCTGTGCAAAATATACTTATTGATTAATTTCCTTAGTGTATCTTTTAAATTTGTATTTTTTTCTGATTCGTTATTTTTACATTAAAATATCACTGTTTTCTAAATTTAATTCAAGTTTAAGTTTCTCTAACACCCATTTTTTATCTGAAAACTTGTAAGAGTACTTACTTATTTAAACTATATGTTGTTTAAGATGATTAACTGATGTATTTACTCATTGTTTTAATAATGTTTAATTTTATGGAAATTTATTCCCAAAATTAAGCAAATAAATTTACAGTTTCAAACAAAATTACTGGTCACGTGACTTGTAATCATTTATGAAGGTTCTGTAGAAATTTTATAAGATATATGCCCGTATTAAAATTTTGCTCAAAATAGGTACTTATCACATTTGCTTTCTAGGCTATTGATATGAAGTCACTGAGAAAAATCAATCGATTACGTAATCAATTTGCGTTCATAAGTAAAATAAAAGTTATGTAAATGTTGTTTCTTCGTCCCTATGGGCGTTACAGTTAACACGACATTTGAATTTTCCACAAAAAAGTGCCCTAACATTGAGTTTGAAATGTCTCTTCGGTACGTAATTCGTAATGAAATCCCACAACTTTGCCCTAACCTGATCAACTTTTGAACTCTTAACATAACCGAAATCCCTGTGGCGCTTCTAGAAAAATGATTACCCGGTGTGAATTAAAGAAGATACAAATAAAAATTAAAATGAAACCTCTATTTTACATAATTGTAATGTATTGTACAAATTATTGTCATTATATAGGGTGTATCCTAAGTCTATGTAATTAATTAAAGGGGTGAATCATCTTGTTTAATTTTCTTTTGACGGTATTATCTTCCTTTTCCAAAATTCCAAAGAGTGACATTGAGAGTTGACTCGACTACCTGAAAAAATAATTGGATTTGCTATCGTTTTTGCAAATTTTGTTTAAAAGAAATCAAATCATATATTCCTGTCAGATGATATTAAGATTGCTGTTCAAACTTCATGTTATGGGTGAACTAAGTGAAAGTGAAAGAATTTCGTTGGAGACAGGAAGAGATCTCTGGAAGATGAATGCAATATTTTTAATGCTACTTTCCTTGAAAGAAATTCCCATATTTCAAAATCAACAGTTTCAACGGTTGTGACCAAGTTTTATTCAATGGGAATTGTTAAAAATCTTACAAACCCTGGCGCACCTAAATCAGCTACAAATGAAGATAAGTTACTAAATGTTATTCTCAATCTATAAGAAAAACCAAAAACTTCAGTGCCTCAAGTAGCCTTATCTCACAATATTAGTGAGAGATCAGTAAGGAGGATATTGTCCAAAAATAAATTTCATCCCTATAAAGTCCATTTATTATAAGAATTAAATGAGGATGAACTTGATAGAAGGATGCAATTTTGTGAGGAAATGTTGAACAACATTGAGAATAATGGAAACTTTGTCAATAATATACTTTTCTCCGGTTAATCGACATTCTGCTTGAATGGTTTTGTAAATCAGCATAACTGTCGTTACTGGAGTGATCAAAATCCACATTGAATAGAAGAACATCGCACTCAATATCCTTCTGAAATTAAATGTATGGATCGACATAATCAGCGGACACATCATCGGCCCATTTGAACTCTAATCGTTATTTACAACTTTTGTGTGAGCAAATTGTTCCAGCATTGAATTGTTTATTACCAAACCAAGCAAATTCTGAACTACTCTCAAATGACATTTGGTATCAACATGATGGAGCTCCGCCTCATTATGGAGTTGACGTTCGTCGATACCTAAATAATGTATTTCCACAGAGATGGATAGGTCGAAAATGATATATTGAATGGCCACCGCGATCGCCAGATTTAAGTCCGTTAGACTATTTCCTTTGGGGTCATTTAAAATATGTTGTCTACAAGAATAAACCTCGGTCGTTAGAAGAGTTGGAAGATCTTATTAGCATTTTCATTAAATAACATTTTTACTTTTTATTTTATTGTTTTATTCAACATTTAAACAACATTAAATCGCAGACCCCGCAACCCTATATCATTGTAATCGGTGAAAATCTCTTTCTAAAAAATATTAAAAGAAACAGGGTGGTTCATTTAAAAAAACTGTCGACAACACTGCATCTCTAAAAATAAAGTAGATGTTGGAAATTAATGAAAAGAATAAAAAATATTATAAAAACTTTTGTTAAAGGTATTTTTTAATCAAAATTATGGTGTTCAGACACATTTGCCCAACCCTGTATACATTTGAGAGAGTATAAAGTTATATAAAAAGTAAAAATAAATATAAAGAAACTATGAGAAAGTTATTTAAACTGCGAAATATCATAATTCCATGGATTAAAGTGTTTAATTTGTAATTTACAATTTTTGCATAGTATTAAGTATTGTTTTTATTTTAGAGGAATAATAAAAATTATTTGATTTATTTTATTACTAATATTCTGCCTTGCAAAAGTTACTTACGTAATAAGTTTGTAACGTTTATGCGTTAGGCATATTAATTACAAGAATATCAAAGATAACTTTATGGATACCTTTTTTAAAATATATTTTATACCAATTGTGTTATTTAAATGTTATTTAATCACTTATTTCATAAAATGTGTCACTGTTTTAACATTTAGTGAAAAATTCTTTCATGTTTTAATCCTTTTTTATACAATTCGACTATTATTTTCTTTCAGACTGTCCAGCAATTCGCGTACCGAACCTTCTTATCTTGAAAACAATGAAAGCAACACTTCTACTAAAGACTCTTCTAGAGTTAACACACCAGCTAACACAACATGTGGAAAACCAGCATTTTCTCCTACAAATACAGAAAATCATACCACCAATGACAGAATGGTCTCTCCTAAAAGAAAAGTAGAACATTTCCAACACCTTTATGTTGCAAATAATGTAAAAACCTCTACTTTTAACGAACAGATTGAGAAAAGCAATTTGTCCACAACGAAAAATAATTTAAACAATAGTCATGAGTATTCTAAGTACAATTGTTCGCATTCCTCAGTAAATATGGTTCCAGAAAGGGACACTGGACCTAATAAGGTGAACAGTGGTTCTGTAAATGCAGTGGGAAACCTAAGAATACCACAGAATCAGAGTGGATCCAAATACAGTGGGGAATATGCAAGTAATGATGACCACAGAATGGTTTCTTCCAGACAACATCACCATGTCAGTGTTCAAGAATTGAGGATGCAGGTAGAAAGTTTAAAGTTACTTTATCATTTTATTTGTACATAAAGATATTATAAAATGCTATTTCCATAATTCTCCTAAATGTATAAAAGATGAAAAATTGCCATTTCTTCTCCGTTTCTTCTCGTTTTTGTAGACTTATAACGCTTTAATCATTGTTTATACCATTCGTCTTCATACCATCATGTACAAAAAATATATCCATAAATAAACGCACTAGGAAAATTATTAAATAAATGCAGTAGTTAATGATAAGAACACTCAGAGAAATTTTTTGCAATGTTTATAACACACTTGGTTTGCTTGTCTTTTACAAATATTCACGTTGAGGTGTGGTTCTTAACCAACTTTGTACTGCCTCAATATGGCATTGTCATCTGTGAATTTTTTACCCTGAAAATGTGCTTTAAAAAGTTCAAATAAATGAAAATTCTATAGCGTTTAATCAAGACTGTATGTATTAGACACACTTTTAACCTTCTCTTAGAAGGAACGTACCAATATAGAGCCACTTATGCTCCAAACTATGATTACCATAACTTATTTAGCGCAGATATGCACAAATTTTTTCATCGTGATAACTAAATGTGAGGCGAAACGATTTCTTCTTCATTGATTGATTTTTACTACCTACCTGTTTTGAAATGTTTTTGCAGAACTGTAAATCCGCATATAAAAAGGAGTAATAATACGGTCCAAAGTTGGATAAAAATGCTACACCAAATGTTTTTTGCAAGCTTTTGGACGTGTTCAAACGGGGATATGAAAAAATAGGACACAAATAAATCTGCAATTTAATGATTGTGGCTTTAGAAAATAAATTACCTTTAATTGAATGTTCTTTTAGGCAAGAGCACAGCATTGTGGAAACAGTTCTTCAGACGACAATCGATCTTCTGGACATGCCAGTATGTCAGACACTGGCAACAGTTCCCCAAGAGGTCATTCCAGTTCAGGAATGGATCGATTGACTGCTGGTGTTATGCAAAAACCATTGAGAAATAGATCCAGCTCTCAACATAATCGATCTAGACATAGAGCTACTCCTGCTAGGGTATATATCATTTTTTGTATTCCAATCGTCATCAAATAAAATACGTCATCTTTACTTTTTAGTTACATGTGCCATGGACGGGGAGCGGGGGTTTAGAGGATATTAAGCTAGCTCTTCAACAACTCACTATGAGATCCCATACTTCCACCAGCACTTATTCCAGTGTAAGTGCTGGCTCAGAGAGTTCGGAACCAGCGATGAGGCGACTCATGAGACATTCGTCATTAGAAACGATTAACACAAATATAACAAATGCCGATGAGTTTGTATGGGTAGATTCTCATAACAGGTAGAAAATAAAAATAAAGAAATGTAATATCACACTTTTGGTAATAATTTGCATATTTTAGACTGGTGGAATTGCAGCATTTACCTTGGACGAACCACTGCATCTTGAGAGTGTTGCAATCAGGCAGATGCAGGGATCATATGTCTAGAGTCAGTGTGGAAACTATCCCGAGATTATCTTATTTGCTACAGAGGGCCCTTGTTCGAATAGGGCGTGAAACTCAAAGACTCTCTTCCACGTTAGGTATATGTACGAAACATGACGTTACAGTTTCCTTTCGCATCGTTTTATGTCCTCCCCTTGCCGATTCATGCATAAAAGCCTGCCTAAGGGCAGCAGCTATGTTGGCTATGTCGGGTGATTGCACGCTGAAGCAGAGTAAATCATCCAGAGCAGGACTGCAACTACATATTGGCAGATTCCATAGGTGGATGGCGGATGTAAATTTAGCTAGATTTATCCACGAGTAAGTGTACAATTGCAAAAGAATAAAATAATTTCCTTTTCTCTTTGGATATAGGAAATTGATTAATTATATGATTAGATCACAACACGAGTAAATAAATATAGTTTAATGCATAAGGAAAATGCTATTGTACAAACAAGTAAAAAATTTTTGTAAAGTTTTCATTCATTTTTTGAAGGCATGTTCATTAAGATTTTTCTACAAAAAATGATTATCACTAAGACAAAATATATATTTGACTCTTCTACAGGGTGTAACAGTGACGTTGCGATAAATTTTCAGGACTGGTTCCAGTCGCAAAAGTAAGAAACACAAGAGTAACATGTTTCCCAAAGGCTTTACAATTCGGCTTCAAAAGTTGGTGAAACACAATTTTTTATTTCAAATTTACCACTTTTACAATGTTGTTAGTTATAAATAAACGTCACTTCGCCTTAATTTTTTATTTTTACAACAAATTACAAATTACAAATTACAAAAAAACTCGTATACAAAATGTATCCATCAACTAAAATTATTTTATGATGATTTTAAATTTTCTCCAGAGCGTTTTTTAAAAAGTGGAACAAACTAAATTATGTTTTTTTTTTAATGGAACATGGTATGCATGTTATGTCATATTGCTTCCAGAAGCATCGTAGTTTTGTGGATTATTTTAATAAATTTTTCATTTCGATTTAGCTTCTTTTTCAGGCACTAATTGATACAATCTCACCTAGGGTTGTTTGCTATACTTTTCTGGATCCAATTTTGGATGTTTATAAAGAGTTTGCCTTCTGCTAATATTTCACATTCCTACAAAACATGATAAGTTGTTTCTATCACGCACGCTCGCTATGGGACCTATAGTGTAGGGGGTTAGGTGAACGGAAAGTGCTAGATAGTACAACAGCGTGATGTTATTTTCATAGCGCAACGCTCGAGCGTTGCGCTATGAAAATAACATCACGCTGTTGTACTATCTAGCACTTTCCGTGCACCTAACCCCCTATGCTATAGGTCCCATACGACTCCCACTTGTGATAGAAAATAGTAGGTGCAACTCGTTCGGAAAAGTCGCCATAGCGCCACTTGGGCGCTTTCCGCACTCGCTTCGCTCGTGCGTCAACTGCGTGGCGCTATTGGCAACTTTTCACCACTGTACACACACAATGTACTATTCCGTTACGTTATTGTAAAGTCTGCATTCTAGGTCGTCTTTACACAGCTCAGTTCTTTTCAGGTCACAGTATCCAATACGTTAATGATTCCGTCTCAATCACAGCAGTTGTCAATCTCATTGATGTTTTTTTGGTTTTTTAATGAAGATCTATATCCATATTGATGCCTGGATAAATTGGTTTAATATATCTTATGCTGTTGATCAATTTCCTTATTTCCCGCCGCATTTCCCGCGGTTTTTGACAGATTCCGAACCAATATAAGGAGTTGATGAAGCCTTTCCTGCTAATTCATCAGCTGTCATTGGCCTCAACATCTGGTTCCAGCAGTCAGTGCAAGGATGACTTATTATAATCTGCTAGGACTTTTGAAACATTTTTATAATCTTTAAAGCTTAGAAATAAGAAAGAAAGGTGTGGGTGTCGTAACATATAGTTGCCTCGTAGTAATTACCTTTATGTAAAAAAACTAATTTTGGGTTGCAATAGTTCAAACAAAATCTTTCTTTGTAGATCTGAATAAACCATTTCCAATCAAAAGTTCTCGTAGAATGCACCATTTTTAATCTCTTCCATTCCGATGCCAAAGTGTTTGGCCAAATTTTGTACGTTTATAATTATTCTGAGGAAATTGCACGGTATCAAGTTTGAAGGTACATGGTTTGAAGTACAATGGTTCTTAGGTGACTGATAAGAACCTTCCAAAGTTTAAACGATTGTAAAGTATTTAGGATTTACATTATGTTACTATTTTTTTTCTTATATTAATTACATGTAGGTAACCAATATATGAAATTTATTCTGTACCGAATTTGGATTATATCATCGATGTTTAAACTGATTAACTTTCGCGTTGCACTTTCAGTCTTTGAAGAGTAAGACATTTTAGAAATCAACATCGCGTTTACCGTTGTATTTTCTATATTGTTGAAGTATTGCATAATCAACATGATTTACTATAAGGCTACAATTTTTCAGACTAGTACAAATAAATACCTACTACGTTTGTATTGTATTAGATACAAAAACAAGACTGTTTTATCAAACAAGGAAAAATGTTGTCTTTTTTGTGTGTTTAATAAAAAGATTATTACCAGACAAATTGATAGGATTAAACAAAAAAATATCAAATTGAAAAGGAAATAATTTTATAGAAATTTTGTTTTCTGATAGTTGGATTACTGATTGCGTTAGCGTTTTCTATATAAATTTGTTTGGTTCGTATTTTAGGTATGCAGCAGTATATCTTGCTGCCGGTTTGGAAAATTTACTAGAAGAGATTTTGCTTCAGTGTCTGCCTAGCGATTCAGATGTAAATTTGACAGCAACTCTCTTAGAGCATGCTATTGCAAATAATGGAGACCTCTGGGGTCTCTTGCAACCGTACGCTCATCTAAATGCGGGCAGAATAGCATCAGGTATAAAAATAAACAATAAATCTCTTAAGCAAAAAGGAATTGAAGAATATTTTATCTCCTAGGTGCTTTATCTTTACCAAGGTGGGCTTCAGTGTCCAGTTTGGGTTCTTCAAGAGATTCTGGTCGAAGTTCTGGACCACCAGAACCGTCGTTAATGACCACATGTGTCGGATCGCTGCAAGAACTTCAGGAATTGATCTGTAGAATGCAACCAAGGATACCTTTGTGTCCTAAAGCTGTGAGATCTTTGTTTTATTTCATGAGGTGTTCGCAGTTGGAACATGGGGAGCAAAATGGAAGTAACGCTGTTCAGGTATTGTAATCATATATTCTCTTTGATTAACATAAAAATTTATATTCCTTTTTAGGAATTATGTTACGAACGAGCGTATGTTGTGTTACCTCCGCTTGTAGAATGGTTAAGGGTAGCAACAGCTCATGGGGAGCACAGATTCGCGGCAATAATCGACAAAGACGATATTTTGCAAGCTGCAAGATTACTTCTGCCTGGGGTTGACTGCCCTGTAAGGTCATTAGGAGAGGAAGCAGTACGAGTCAGAAAAAATACTGGAAATGAAGAAGATCTGATTGAGGCGTCTAGACAAATTCAAGTACTTAGCTATTTCTTTGTACATCAGTTTAATATTTCATGATATATTTATATTTTGCAGGTTGAGTTAGCTTTCAGGTTAATGTTAACAGGTAGGCCAGAGTTGATTCAGCAAGCAATACCTTTGTTACCAGCTTCAACGAGATTGGATACTCTTAATCCACAGGGACACACTGCGCTTATGTTGGCTGCAATTCATAATGATGAGATGACTTTATCGGTAAAGTATCTTAGAAGGATGCATGTTTTATTTTCTTAGTTCAATTTTATATGAGCTATGTTTCTTCTAGGCACTGTTAGATGCAGGAGCATCTGTTGATACAGAAACTCCTGCTCCTGTACTTCCCGCGTTTGCAGCAGTAAACGGGGAGAATCAGCATTGGACAGCTTTAACTTATGCAGCCGTGAAGGGTCACACTAAGTGTGCTAGGATTCTTTTAGAAAGAGGAGCAAATGTCGAAGGAGGAGCCACTATAAGTGATGAAAAATGCACTCTTACTCCTTTACAGGTATTTTTTTTCTTTTCAATTAATTTGAAAAACTTTATTAACTGTTTATATTATTTTTAGGTTGCTTGTGGGAGCGGTAATGCCGACATGGTGTCTTTACTTTGTGCCCATGGAGCCAACCAATTTTTTTCTACTCAAATTAAGGATTCCCTTTGTTATTCTGCATCCACCCAAAGGGGATGTTATAGTCCCATTTCAGTTGCAGCTGCGCATGGGCATAGAGCAATTCTGCAAAAACTATTGGCCCAACCTTTGGCGCCTATAAACAAAGAGGTGTTGTCTTTAGAGGAGATGTTAGCCGAAGGTAATTGACATTTGCAATTTGAGGTGTTGGTTTTAGACTTTCAAAATTAATTTCTAGGTGCCCCAAATAGCTCCAGTCCTTCTAACACCCCGCAGTTTAATAAAGCACAAATAAAATCTCTTCAGGAGGCCATGTATCACAGTGCTGAGAACAATCATCTAGATATAACAGTTGAAATAAGGACCTTGGGTGTCCCTTGGACTCTACACTGTTGGATGCATTCTCTAGGAGCTGCACATGAAGCTAGATTAGATTGCGTAATAGATCAGCTATTGCAAGATTTTTTGCAAGTTTGTCCAGATGATTACAGCTCGCAATTCGTGCAGGAATGTCTACCTCTGCTATTCAATATTTTCCGTTATAGTAAAGTGAGTATTTAAAAACGTATAACATTTCTTCTTGTAGGTGTAGTAGGCTCTCGTTATTCTGCGGATTTAGGTCGGAAAGACGCGTTACAGATGAACTGCACTATAACAAAAATTAACCTTTTAAACTTACATCATGTATGTATGTACGTACGTATAGAAAAATAAAATTTTCTTATGTATGTACATATTTTTATCATATAAACAACACTATACAAATAAATAAAATATACCGTAAAAGTAGAGAAGAGTAGAAACGAAACATGACTTTTTTACAAAATTACTAAACTAACAAAGAAAGATGTGCATTCAAAATAAGGTTTGAAAACATCCGTAATTTTCTATTGCTTTGATTTTTTAGTAAAACATGATCTAATAACCTTATGAGCGGAGATCGATCAGGGGCATGGGCAATTAAAGTCGACGCATTATTAGAGAAAATACGCGTTAATTAAGCCACGATATTATGTTGGCTTAATCCGTAAATGTCGTAAGTCCGAAAGAGCAAATTTTATAAGGGAGATAAAAAACGGTGAATATATTAATAACAACTGGTAAACTGCATTCTTAGGTATGACTTTACGGTAGCAGAATTTTCAAAACAACCATGCTTTTAAAATATTTACTGAGTTCTAGCAATTAATAAGTGACCTACAACATAAAAAACAGTTATTCGTTGGACCTATTATATTTTCATAAAGGGTACATGACAATATTTCATGTAATAAGAAATATGTGTTTCAATACACTATAAATTTTAAAACGAAATGTAGAAGGAAAATGTAGTTAACTATTTAAAATTGCAAATGAAAAGAAATTTAGTTATAACTAAGCTGATCAGAATCACATGATCACATTATGAATAGTGCGTCGATACCTTTCTTTTTTACCTCTGCTGTAAATTATATTCGCCGTGTGTATTTAAAACACTATTTGTAAATAGTAATATAACTTATATTAACAACAATTAGTTGGGGGGAAAGTGAAATAAAATGCCAGAAGAGAAAAGAAATAGACGGGAATTATTTTAAATTTGGTTTGACAGTGATCCTGAAAGTTACAGGGACATGCGTATTAAAGGAAATGACCTCTTTTGTACTGTGTGTGAACGCATTATAAGAGGGTGTTCTGTGATTATAAATTGTTGTTACAAAACTAAAGTGACAAGACATTTGAAGAGCCATGCCTCGTCCAGCGCTGAAGACTCTATATTTTTCTATGAACTTACAGACGCCTTTCTTTCAAGCAATATTCCATTAAATAAACTAGAGAAGCACAAGTTCCGTAATTCCGTAAATTGGAATCATATGGACTATCTCTAAATGAACAATTTGATATAATGGACGATGCACAAAAAAATATATACGATGCCAATAATATACGCTCGGTCAATCGTACAATAAAAGAAACACCATTTTGGAAAACATATGTAAAGTTTTATCAGGTACATATCAGGAGTTATCAGCAAATATGTTCAGGCGCTCAGTCAGTAGTACGATAAAAGAAAAAATGCAAAGAGTGTTGGAAAAAAATCCAGGATACACCATTTTGGAAAACATATGTAAATTTTTATCTGGTACATATCAGGTGTTATCAGCAAATATGTTCATGCCTCAACAATTTCTCATACTGTCCGTTGTCAACAGTAGACGTTGAGTGGTCATTTTTTCTACTCAAGTTAATATAAGTGATAAACGTCGCCGTTTCAGTAAAGAAAATTTAGAAAAGCACGTAGTAATATGTTTTAGCTCCTTCCAATATGCCACGGAAACTTTGTCTCAACACTAAGGTTTATCGGATAAGTGGTGTCATTTAAATTTATATAGATATTTTATCCTCTACTTAGCCTTGCTCTTTGGTAGTAGTACTATGTTTACGACATATCTTCTGTAAACATTATATGATTTTGAATTTTGTCGAGCTTTTAAACATATTCCGACATAAGCAGATGGCACATTGGCCTTTTTGCTTTTTAGTCTACTTTTTTATTTTGTTCATTAGTTACCTTATTAATGATACTTGCAGATTTTAGAAGGGTATTGGCAAGGACACAACTTCTGTTTTGCGCAGTTTGCAGATGATAATAATAATAGAAGCGTAATTATTTGCTTCACCTGCACTTTCATGCCATAGATAATAGTAGTACCGGTCAGAGTTTTTCATGTCGCATAGAGTAAAATTGTGTGCGATTTAGTTTGGAAATGTCATGAATAAACGTTGAACCTAGGACACAACAAAACGTATTGAAGATCCATAACATAATACTTTATTAACGACAACTTTGTTCCTATCTTTTTCTTGCACGTGCTTCGTGCTTCGTGCAAGGAAATTGAAAGGCTTAACTCGATTTTCCAAACACTATAAGTTTTTATAAAACCTGTACAGATTTGCCAAACTTTTAGATCAAGCTTTGTAGCTTTCCAATATTGAGGTTATATCTTCGGAAGTTTGTTAAAAAACTTTTTCGGTTTTTCTTTTTCATATCTGTAGTTATTTCGACATGTGTCCGTAGCAGCTTCTGTTTTATCAGTTTTAATTTCCGGGGTCACACAACCAGCTTAAAGTTAGTCTTTCTACTACACGATGAGTTGTAAGAAACATTGTTTTGCACACTGTTATATTTTTATCATTCTTTTTCAAGTAATATTCTAAATAATATATCTGTTTGATTTCTTTTTACCAATTAATAAGTTTGTATATAGTCTCCCAGGAGAAATTTTTAAAAAAATTATGATATATTTCTAACCTATCTTCTGTAAATAAATTACATTTTATTGAATTCTTGTTTTATTTATAACTGCATCGATTTCTTAAGCTTTTTCCTGCCCTTTCTATCCACATCTGTTCATTAATACTAGTTTTCTTTTTTCTTTAAGTTTTTATGAAGGAAGTGTTGTTACCAAAAGATTAGTCACAATAATTTAGCTTATCTATATTGCCCTCTGCCTTAACAGTTTCAGTTGCAGGAGTAATATCTATATCAACTGTATCAACAATTTCTCTAATTATCTCTAATTCATTGCCTAGGTACATTGCATTCTATCACGTCGTCTACACAAAAGTCAGAGAGTTATTAACATGCAGTATATTTCAGTTGGCGCTAGTCCAGATTCTAATGTCTGAATTTGTGGTGTTTTTCTCTTCTGGTATATTAAGATATAAAACATCTTAAGTACTTTGTAAGTTTGTCGTCATAGTCTTTCAACTTCCTTGATTTGAGAATGAATTATTTTAAAATTCTTCTTTTGTTGAATTTAGTATTGTAAACAACACTCAAAACAGTATAAATCCTATTATATATCGTTATCTCAAAAGTAGCACAAATTTACTTGTTTAAAATATTCTGCTTAAGAGGTATTTAGATCGAACACAGTGCAGCATTGTGAACTACGTTCATTATGTAGATTTACTACATTTTCTACCCTCTAGTTACTAATAAACTTACTATAGAAACGGTTTATACAATAAAAAGTTTTGTGCAATTGGGAGCTAGGTACTACAATATTTTTCAGAATATAATAGATAGCACCAAACTCATAAATTCGGGCAAACGTGGTCCTTACGACATTTTCGGATTAAGCCAACGATATCGAGTGTACCCTGTATTAACAAAACAATTATATACAATTACTCTTTTTTTAACAGAAAGAGGGGACAACCCTGCTCCTAGCAGACATTTTCTCGACTTGTTTTGGGTGGGAACCAATAAAACCCATCAAAGACTGTCCACCCACAACTTCTACTGGATCGAGAATAGATCCGAAGTACGTCAATAATCCGGAACTGAGTGATGTGACTTTTCGGGTAGAGGGGCGTCTTTTTTACGCCCATAAAATAGTTTTGGTCACTGCAAGTTCGAGACTGAGGGCTATGTTGAGCTCGAAATTGTGTGAAGGAGGCCTTCCAACAGTACAAATAAATGATATTAGATACCATATTTTCCAGGTGAGTACAGAGCTATCAATTTCTGTTAAATGTTTCCTTATATGTATATTAATTTGGTTAATATACATAAAAGAATTACTTCCTTTAAGTCGACTGCCAAACTTTTGCAAGATGTGATTTGATTAAAATTTATATACAATTTTTGTTACAATGGAACCTTGAAGATAACCTTATTGATACCTATAGTTTTTTTTAAATATCTTCAAAACCAATTCATCTATCAGTATCGAATTTGGTACACATTGTTGGGTAGGTATTGGTGATTCATACAAAGACACATGTATTATCTGCAACTCAATTTTTATCACCACCTTGAAATTTTCAACTTTGATCCTGTAGTATGAAACAGTAATGAATATGGAGAAATTATTGGTCTTACAAGAAAAAATTCAAAATTATTAGTATTAGATGCAACTGTAACATCGTAATTTTTAAATAAATATTTCTTGAAAACTGAGGTCTTTATCAAAATATTTTTAAAATAATTTTCACTCGCCACTAATGTTACAGCGTCATACTGACAAATTACATAAAAAAAAATTATGTTTCTTTTTCAGGATAACTGTGTCAAACCTATATTTTTCAGGTAACATTTTTTTTGTAGAAGTGTGTGTATCAAACTAATACTTAGACAAACCTGAAGATACTTAAAACATTGTCACAGATCATATTCAACTCCTCCCTAAAAAAAACATAATTATCTCCTAGTTCATTTGAACTTTTTGCGTAAATTTTAAGCAGCCTGTAAATGTTTGGTAATCGAATTAAAGGATACTATGTATAATTATATTTACGTATGACTAGTATTACCAGCGCTTTTCATGGCGACACCTATTAGAATATTTCAGACACTATTGTGATTTAAGTCGTATAAATTTGTAGTCAAGAGACAAAAATTTGAAATGTTTTCTAAAAATTTACAATTTTTTGAAAATATTGAAATTAAGGTAGATGTATTGAATATTGAACAGTTCAAAAGTTGTAACTACAGCTTTTGAATTGCAGGTGGTCTAAGTACTGACCTTTCCAAAAATATCCATTAAGATACGTACAGGATCTAAAAAAATTACGCATCAACAAAATTTAGAATAATCTCGAATCTCAATTTTTTTCATATGAATGAATATTAATAATTAGTTCGAAATAAAATTTTTTTACGGTTTTAATCGATACAGTATAATAGTTTTCTCTCTCTAGAAATTAAAATGTTATTTTCATATGTATAGATATGAAATTACAAATTTATGATTTTCCGGGACTCAAAAGTACCGGGCCTAAATGTATTAAATTTGCATGAATTAATTATTTTACCTTTAAAGAAATAATGATTTGCTGTTTAATAGTTCGTTTTGAATCAACTTATATATGTGGAGAAAAAGTAGTATTTCCTACTCGAGACTTTTGACTCAAAATTAATCAGCGAATAAGATAAAATAGCAAATAAAAGTAAAATAGTTTGTGAACAGCATTTCACACGATTATTACAATAGAAACTATTTTTGTTTTTATACATTTGTCATTTGTTCATCTTTCGTTGTCGTTGTTATTTCCTTTCAACTTAATTTCACTTTATTATTTAGTACTCCTAAAAGTTTTATATAAAGATACATATTAGCTTTATTAGCTTTGAGCTAATATAGCTGATACTATAACGTATGCTTAAAACTAAAATAGTATTATTTTTTACATTAGCATTATCATTACCTATCAGATTTCCTGATTTCTTCAATTATCAACCTTTGAAGTTCTATTACCTACAAATGCTAAAATGAAAAAAATATTTAAATTTTTGAAAACCGTTCACATTTCAAATGATAATGCACTGACATTTTTGCCTTACTCGTATAGTAAGTTGAATCCAAAAATTTAGTAATAAAAAATAACAACATTCTACATGATAACTTTTTATATCATCAACTTCCATATATGAAAAAAGCACGCTGGAAAACTCTCGAGTCTAAAATTTCACGACTTAGTAGTCTCTGAATTATATTAATTGGGGGTCATCGTGAGACACGTTGTACAGAGTGCCTCTAATTAAGTGTTACAAACTCTAACACAACTTAGTTGTCAAATTTAAGAGATAGTGAATCTAAAATGTGTACCTATTTGTACTTTAATAGTTTAGTGTACAGGATGTTCTACAAGCTGTATGACAAACATTTAAAAAAATATAATTTCATATTTCAATAAAAGTAGGCTGATAAATAAAAATGATGGTTGCTATAATAATAATTATTATTAATTGTGTCATTTTGTTTATTCATTTGACACTTAGCGTTAAAGTGCTAAATAAAAATGCATTTATTTACAACTGAAGATTATACAGATTGTCTTTGTATATGGGTATTCCAATGGGAACGCCTGACAAGCAGTCCGAGAATATCCTCGAAGATATCCAAATAAATAGGCCAGGAAATATAGAGTTGGACGCGACTTTTTGTTTCGGCAAGCTGAATTTATCACTATAGACGCTAAATATTATGTACAATCACATATTAGTTTCCACAGACATAAAAATGGGGGGAAGATTGTTTACAGGGTGGTTAATTGTATAATTTTTACGTAAATTCACGTTTTTCGCTTATAACTTTTTTCCTTTCATTTCCATGAGAAAACAGTAAAGTATTTTTTTTATCTTCAAAAGACCTACAAAACTAGCCCTCGAGCGTCAAAAAATATTGATTAGATCAAAAGTTATAAACAGAAGAAGTTTTTTTATGACTTTTGAATTAAACATTTATAAACTGCGTTATTATTACCAGATCGTTTTGGCATCGCATCCTCTCATTTCTTATCACTGTCTAATAACACGAAATCTGGAATCGGTAATCGAACGCAGTTTATAAATGTTTAATTCAAAAATCATAAATAAACTTCTTCTGTTTATAACTTTTGATCTAATCAATATTTTTTGACGCTCGAGGGCTAGTTTTGTAGGTCTTTTGAAGACGAAAAAAAGTACTTTACTGTTTTCTCGTGGAAATGAACGGAAAAAAGTTATAAGCGAAAAACGTGAATTTACGTAAAAATTATACAATTAACCAGCCTGTAAACAATCTTCCCCCATTTTTATAACTGTGGAAAATAATATGTTATTGAACATAATATTTAGCATTTATAGTGCTTAGTAGTATTCGTATTCGTAGTATTCTTTGCTTTTTTCGAAAAATATCAATAACAAAATTATTTGTAAACAATTTTCTGTTGTGACATTTTAGACCATCATGTTTTAAATAACCACTATGCCAAGTTATTGTCATCCGTCTGTGTCTCGCAGCAGGGAAGATGTTCAGTAGCACACTTTGTAATTGTCAGAACCTTTTTTTATATTTATTGACAAATCTTAGTTGTCGTTAAAGTTTGTAGCACCTATTCACGGACACGCCGTATATGTAGTACTGCTTGGTTAATTTTCATAGAAAATTGAAGAATTGGCGAAGAACACGGACAAACAGGCATTGTGAATTGCTGTTTCAGATCGTCATGCAGTTTTTGTATCAAGGAGGATGCCAAGCGCTGGAACCGGCGCCTGAAGATATTCTAGAACTCATGGCGGCTGCCAATTTCTTCCAGCTGGACGGCCTTCTCCGTTACTGTGAAAGTCGTTGCGCGGCCATGTTGGCTCTGGACAACGTCGTCTCGATGTACATACACGCTAAGGTATACAACGCGGTGCAATTATTGGAATACTGCCAGGGTTTTTTGTTGCAAAATATGGTGGCTTTGCTTACATACGATGACTCAGTGAAAAGATTGCTCTTCGCGAAGAAGCTGCCGAATCACGATGTGCTCGCTGGGCTATTGAATACGCTTCAAAATAGAATTAAGGCCAGAAGATCGCAGAATACTTGTAAGATTGCTCAAAATTCAAAACCTTCCAATCACTAGTTGGCTTAGATTCGGATTGTTATTTATTAGTTAGACTAAACACTCCAGATGTGTTAAAATAAGGATTCCTTCAAGTTTCGTTGAATTGATATGAATTTTAGTGTATTTAATATGCATGAAGAAATTTCTGAGGCAACCTTGTGGGCATACACTTACAGAAAAATAAAGTTTAGTTTCTATAAAAACATTCATTCGTAATGAACTGACAGTGCAGTGTACGTAATTCCAAAAAAAATGTTTTATCAATAGGTACCGCTTTAGCCGCTAGATGGAGTTAAAGTTGGAATTTTTTTTTGTTTTTTAACTTTAAAACGCTATATCATATTTAAATGAAATTAAATCTGCCATTATTTATTTATGGAAGTTAAGCAAATATGATTATTTTTTTGACAGATGGCTTTACGCCAGTTCCCTGTTTTCTTATTGGTATAAAGGCAAAAACCTTTTTTCAAATTTTTTCTGTCTCGTATTGATTTTTTATATTCCTGAAAATTTTCCCGAAATTGATTATTTTATTAGTTAAGAGCATTTTTGATACAAATCTAATTCAGTTACTATCAAATAATTGATTTACTTGATAATAAAATCGAAACAATGTTTCATATAGTACACAGAAACTTTTAATTTGATATTCATTCACAATAATTATCAGAAATAATCGCTATTTTTAATATATCAATGAAAAAAAAATCATAATTGCAATCCTCCCAAATTTCTTCCATTCTGTAAATCATTACTAAACTTTTTATATTCTTTTTAGCTCACTTAGTTTGATGAATTCGATGAGAAAATTCACAGAATGATGGAAATCTGGCATAAACGCAATCCGTTAATCTATTTTTCGCATAATTTAGTTTCATTTCTGTTATTAAATAAACAAAAAAAAGTTTTTCCCTATTCTCTGGTCCCCATTTATTGTCTGTCTTATATCGGTTCATTTACGAGTCACTCTGTATAAAGTTATTATAAAAATACAAATTTGGAGTGCCGGTTTCTGATCGAAAATGAAAATCTGAATTAATGCATTTACAATTTATGGAAATTGTTAAAAACGTGTAATATAGGAACTTTGTTTATATGAAAATTTTGGAAACAATTTAGTCTTAAGATTGGGATTGAAAAACAAAAGAAAATTTATTTAAAATTTTACTATTTTTCAATGTTAAGTTTATAACACCCATTCATAGAAAAACATTTTTTTTTTTAGTTTTCGTAATTATACGTATATTGGGATTGGGTGTTACATTCTATTTGTTATTTAGCTAAGATAAAAATATTGTTCTTTTTTCAATCTTGATTGCAGCATAACTTGTTTTACCAATATGTCCTTATTATTTTTGTTACATATCAGTATTGGAGACTTATTTAAATATTACTGTTATTTATATGTGTCATTATTTATATTTATAGTCATGCTATAGATAAAATTATATACTTATTTTGTGTAATATATTAACATTTTTTATTTCCCATTGAACCATTTCCTTATTTTCGTCTTCTTCAACAAAAAAGATACAAGGTACACAAAATATAACAAACCTATGCCACATTAATGTAATATAAAGAAGTAGGTAAAACAGTTTGAGCGCAGCCGAATACTTGTCAAATGTCTTTTTTAAAAGTAAAAATAATTTGTGTTAGATGAAAAATATGTAATAAATCCAAGACACCGAGGTATTTGTAGGCCTATAAGCATACGCAACGGCACCGACTATACCGGTGATAAACGTGACCTAGCCTACTCCACAGGACTAGCGACGCGCACACAATATGAACGTCATCGATGACTCACGTGGGACGTCTCAACTTACTCCCACTATCCGCGAATGCAGCTAAAGCTATGGTTTGTTAGAGCTGTAGGTGACGCAAAGCAGACAGTCAGTTGTGCGTGTCGGACTTACGTTGGAATCTAGAACACAAGAAGGTGCGTAGCTGGTTTGTTAGAGTCTGCTTAGGTGGACTACAGTGCTAAAAAAGCATTTATTTTTAAAGAATTTTAAAATGGCAACCAAGTTTTCACCAGAGGAAGACGAGAAATTAATCAATCTCGTACGAGAACATCGCCCATTGTATACCGTCCCTTCCAAGCGTCTGTTAGAAAACATTCGATATTCACTTTTATTTTGACGACGACAACTAATTAAATTTAAAAGATCTTTTCCATGGTGTTTTTCTATAAGTATTGTCAGCAAAAAATATTCAACCATTGTCATGAAAAAAAAAAAAATTTGCCAAAATAATAATAAATATTTTCGTCTGCACTTATCAGCATACAATCACAAGCACTAAATCTAAAGCTATGGTTTGTGAGAGCTGTAGGCGACGCAAAGCAGACAGTCAGTTGTGCGCGTCGGACTTACGTTGGAATCTAAAACACAAGAACATGCGTAGCTGGTTTGTTAGACTCTGCTTAGGTGGACTTACGGTTGACGACGACAACTAATTAAATTTCAAAGATCTTTTTCATGTTCTTTCTCAATAAGTATTGTCAGCAAAAAATGTTCAACCATTGTCATGAAAAAAAATTTTTTGCCAAAATAATAAGAAATATTTTCGTCTGCACTTATGAGCATACAATTACAAGCAATAAACCTAACAAAACATCCCCCTTCAAAACCGATAAAGTTGAACGCTACAGATTCTGCTAACCGCGTATGTCGTCTGCGACGCACAGCTCTAATAGCTGTTTTACATTGACAATTTATTGATCAATTAATTCATGAAGTCGCTTCATCAAGAAATTGGACAAGTGTAATGCACCAAATCTGCTGTCAAATAACTTCATGAATTTATTCATCAAGTTCTTGACGAATTAGAGCATGTTCTAATTTTCGTCAATTTCTTCGTGAAGTTCGGAAGTACCAACCCAACAGATTTCCAGCCTC